>NW_004524824.1:1470760-1511724 GCF_000260255.1 Octodon degus
AGATTAACACATTTTTTATTTTTATTATATATAGATCAAAATTAAGAGATCATTACTTTCAAACTTTAAACATGTAAATCAACTTTTACAATAACTTCAGTATTCAACAATAAGGAAATGATTAATCATGAAATGTAAAAAAAATCTAAGATTAGCTTCCAATTTTTACTCAGTATAAAATATGATAAAGTGGAAAAAATCCATAATTGTGTGTGTGTGTGTGTGTGTGTGTACATCACATTATACATCGTAAAGATGCACTTATTTTATTTGTGAAAGCTGAATGATAATAACTGACCTCGCAGTAGCATATTTGGCTCTTCATGGCCAGCCGCGTTCCAATTCCTGTGCGACAGCCGGGCAAAGGCCTTCTGCAGCTGAGTCTCCACGCCAGCTACAGGCCAGCTGCGCACTCGCAGGCAGGACCGAGCAGGCACGTGCTCTAGAAAGCGTTTTGCTTTTGTGAGCAGAAAGGGAGCAAACAGCTTCGTTCTGTATCTCTGAGTCCAGTTATTATGGGTAGCCTTAACTTGGGAGTGAGGTAAGTTATGTTTTATAAAAGTGAGTAAATCTATATACATTTGTTTAAGTAAATTTACTTTGTAATTTAACTCCATGCCAAATTTTACTTTAGTAACTGTATTCTGAGATATTGAAAAAGGCAAAATTACAAGCCACCAGCAAAACTCAAACATTGGGAAATTTTATATGCAGTTTCGTGAACAACCAATTAGCCAAGAAGAAAATTAAATTAATATGAGAAGGATAAGTAGGAAGAAATATTCATATAAGGTCCCTGAGACACAACAAAATCTATATTCAAATAAAGTTATTTTCATTATCTTTTTAAATAAATGAAATTTTCTTCAAGATTTACTAGACAGGTATATACATTATACAAGTATTTACTCAAGAGAGTTACATCTTATATAACAGAAAATAAAAACTGACAATACACCAAAATCTGTGTAGCAAATTATTTATTACTGCATGCATGCAAAATTCTTAGATGATAACAAACTGTTCTTTTTTTCTAAGAATTGAACTATAAAAATAAGCAAAATCTAAATGACTAGGAAAAAATAAATTTTGATACGCTAAACAAATAAGTTTTTAGCAAAACATGATAATGCTTAATAATAAACTTTTATGAACAATTATACTAAAATATGATCAATCAATTTATAGTTAACATGAGAAAAGGAATATTTTTATAGCTATAGAACATATTTTAAATGAATATTCTGAGGATAGTTAACACAAATAATTTAACAATCTCAAAATATATAATTTTCTAAAGAAAACTGTATGAGCAGACAAAACTAATTCAAGAAGGATTTTTAAAGGAAAAAAATATAAAAGGCAGGAATTTGAAACTGTCAAAACACAGCACCAACTGAGAAGCATCTCTAGAGATGGAGGCGGTTACGTTTGACTCATTGTAAGTTTTAAGACAAGGATAATATCTGTGCTGCAGAAATTATTGAAAAAACAAAGATGGTTTAAAAAAAAAGTGAGCCAAATTCAGAGAAATTATATATTATATAGCTGAAAATAAAAACTGACAAAGAAATGCCAAAATCTGTGAAGGAAACTCTTGATTCATGCATATATGCAAAATTCTTAGACTACAGCAAAAAGTTCTTTGTTCCAAGAATTGAATCACCCATCCTTATAACATCTAATATAAAATTTATCACATAGAAAAATTAAGTAAAAAGTTATGTATTTCCATTCAATTCCCAAGAAGCATAACAAAACCCAGGAGCCACTAACTAGTGCGAGCTTTTAATATACCGCAAGAAAGACGCTTGGCCACGTGCTCTGGGTGCAGAGCACGAGAGCTGGTCCAAGAGACAGCCCTCCTCAGCGGGCAGTCCGGAGAGACGCCACGCGAATCAGCACTGTAGTTAGTAAGATTTGGTCAGTGAGAAACCAAAACAGCTATTTGCAGAGGATGCAACATTAAACCCTGAAAATCAAATGCATGCGGGGTATAAAGAGATGTAACACTGGGATCTTCTTAGAAATCAGTCATGGATATAAAAGAATATATTTAGGTAGCAACATTGGAGCTTGTATCTTAAATTAACATGTGCTACCTCCACATTGTAAACAAAAACAGCAGCACAGTTACCTGCAACCAAAGACACTTACAACAGGACAAAAATGGGAGCATTCATTCCTATGACGCTGGAGCCCCTAATTTTGGCATGCGTGTGTTCACGTTGTATCCACATACACAGCCGTGTCTATCCAACACACCCATGTGCGCAGGAATCCGTACTACGTGGTTCTCTACAATTTTGAATGCTATAGCTGCTGTCACAGGCATCATTTCATGAACATATATGCATTTATCTTAATCATTTCAGCCAGACATAGCATAGTATTTTGCATACATTTTCTATAGACTTCTTAACTACTTTTTCATTAATGAAATTTAAATCACTTCCAGCATTTACGTTCTACCAATAATGTTACAGTAAGCATTCTTTTGCATAAATCTTCTCACATGTATCAGAACACACTGCCACAAAGCTCAGCAGCAAGGAACAGTAGTTTATTTTGTCACAAGGTTTTGTGACAAAATTCCCACCTCATTCTCCTAGCTCAGGTACCAGATGTGCCGGGCCAGGGTCAAAGTCGGCTTCTTTCCTATGCCTGGCGCCTCGACAAGCATCCTGGAGGTTGGGTTCAGCTGACTTTTCACAGGGCAAACACGTGCACTGTCCTCAGCCTGGCAGTTCCAGGGCAGGTGGCTTCTCAGTGTGCCCTAAGCAGCCCTGACGGAGGCTGTGGAGTGAAATTGGGTTTGGACTTCATTTTTGAAGTCCCAGAACATCACTTGTGCTTCTTTCTGTTGGCCAAGGAGTACATTAAAGCCTGCCTCACTGAAGCAGAGCAGACCTAAAGCTGATTCTCCCTCTCAGTGGAAGTAGGAGATAATTCCGCCACGCTCCTCCACGCGACAAGCCTACAATAGTTTAAACTGTTATAGGGTCGAAGTGCGTGTGTGCCTACTGCCCCGGGGGCCGCATGGTGAAAAGGGCTTTGACGCACACAGCACCAGCCTTACATCCCCTTTCTGCGTGCCTGTGGGCTCTTTTTATGAAATGCATATGCATGAAAAAGCATAAATTACGCTTTCCTATTTTTCCTCTAATGAGGACAGTGTCTGCTCACATGTATTTCCCCGCCTCACCCTTACTACTCCGCTCTTGCTACTGAGCGAGAGTGCATTCCTGCTTGTGACTCGTGCTTCTCTCAGTTTTCAATTTTTAGTAAAGTCAGTTTCTTTCAACAAAAGGAAAAAAAAAACATGTACAAGAAGTTTATATCAAAATATTTAGGAGAAATTTTATAGTCAATTATCCTGAAGCAAAGTCTCAAATTTTAGAGAAATAATGCTGAAGAAACGGAGAACATCTTCAAAATAAATAAATGAACGATCCTTCTCACTTATCCATACAGTTCTTTGAAACTGCACCTCACAGATTTGAAGATTATTTATAAATGTTCAAGATCGTCTTCCAAAGGCAGAAGAGTGCATGTTAAAAATCAGCTATACTAAAAAGTTAACTGAAGTAAAAATGGACCAAGACTAAGACTGCAGCGCAGTTTGCTTCCTGGATTACCCCTAGATCACCTCCCTCAATAGTTTTCTAGACTTCCATGTTTTCTTACTTTCCCTGAAGTTGATCAGATAAAAACCTTCAGGTTACGTAGAAATGCTGGTCAAGCACCTATGCGATATTGCAAAGGTTCACGACAAAATAGGATAGTATCTTCTAAAAGAGAACCAAAAGAAAACAAAACCAATAGTGATTTCAAACATAAAAGTTACTGTTGATTTAGCAAGTAGTCTGGGTTGGCCTCATACAGAGCATCAATTCTGTAAGGCCACCAAGCGTCCCATGCCTTTCTGTCTGTCCACTTTACCATTCTTATCTCGTGGCCAGGTGTCCTCATGAGTGCTGTTTTGGGGGGCAAATAGCTGCTTTTGCTTCCATCATTGAATTCATGCACAAATTTAAAAAGGAACAGAGAATGAACTCTCTATCAATCTCTTTCATACCGTATCAAATTTCTTAGAGGCTGTCTGGTAGGTGAGCCGTTGGTCATACCTGATCAGCCCTTATTCTTAAGGGGGCAAGAAAAGAGGTCACTTGACTTTCTAGTCTCTGTTGTGAGTAGGCAAAGGGATGAGAAATTAGATAGAGATTGCTGGTAGGGGATCAGCAATTCTGCCACTGAATACAAAGCAGAAACCGGGTTGAAGAAGCCAGCTCAAAAGTCTTTCTGCAGCAGGAAGGAGAAGTCTTTGCAGACTACCTGTGGTCCTGCCCAGTGCCGACTCAGTCCTTGTCCCCACTTCTCTCCTGCCTCTGTATCATTCTCTAAATTTTGTCTAAGTGGTTTCCATTTAAGAATGTGTTGGTTGCTTGGTAAGCTGGTTGATTTATTTAAGTGGAGTAAATAGCAAAGGCAGTTGTCAAGAAGGAACACGAAGGAGAAAAACAAGAACTTTGGTGGCGCAGATAAAGAACTCGGGTTTTATTCTGGACTGCTGCTAACCACGGCACCTAGGTATCTTATTTAAATATGTCTTAGTTTCTGCACTTGTAATGAAGCACAGATATAAGATCCCATTCAGATCTATATTTTATCATTTTACTATGACAGTTATGTAATAACTAAAAACATAATGAAGTGTGAAGAAAGCTTGTTTATTCCTAATTAAATCACTTAATCATTGTCATCATGATTCTATGTTTATTTGGCATGAAGTGTCAGGCAGTGTGCTGTGTCCTACATGTGAATTGCATCAATAAATTTTTTTAACATCTTTAAAGACGGCAGTGGGGCCAGAGAGATAGCTCAGTAGGATAAGCCCTTCCCTGGCAAGAGTAGGGGCCGGAGTTCAACCCCTGGTTCCACAAAAAAAAAAAAAAAAAAAAAAGATTTTAGCCATTTCTCAAATGAAACAAAAAGGGATACTGCTTTATCTGGACAATTCACTAAAAGCCTAGTCCAAGGTAGAAGCACTATTTACCCATAGTAACTTGGAAGTGTTCAGAGCTAGAAATGAAGCAGTTAATACTTAATTACAAAAATCAAGTTCTGACCCACTGTAATACTGATTAACTGAGGAGTGTCTCAATGAGCTATGAGGTTACTATAAGTATGTTTATTTTCAAACAAGACTCATTGACTAAAGTATAACCAAAGTAAGAACACACTGACGCAGAATTTTCCCACAATGCCCTGAGCAGAAAGACCCAAGGCCAAAACCTGTGTTGACCCTGACAGTGAAGCAGGCTTTGCGGCTGTAGGAGAGGCCGGGACACTCAAGAACGGCTACTCGCACAGAAAGACAGAGCCGACAGGCTGGCTTTTAAATAGTTTCAAACTCTAAAGACAGAGCAACAGACTTTAAAAGCAGAAAAAAAAAGAGTGGCAGGAGAGCCTGTGATAAGAGAAAGCAATGGAAAGGATGTGTGTGCGCACGACCGCGACCGGGCATGTCCCTCCTACACTAGGTGGATTAAAAGGTGGCCCTGGTCAGCACAAAATGATAGGCAACAAACTGAATACAGCAGAGACCACCGGAGACTGGAAGTGGTCCGAGGCTGAGTGGGGCGGAAACAGGCCCTCTGGCCAGAGGCAACCTTGCTCTCGCCTCATCTGCACAGCCCGGTGGGCCGTCTTCTGGGACCAGCCTCCCGTCCCAGGGGAAAGTGCAGAGCGCTGCTGGGAGGCCAGGAAGACGGCTGCAGCCTTTCTCATTTCTCTTCTGTTGCTACAACTGAATAGGAAAATATTTTTATTGGTTTTTTTCCATAACATTTGGAAGGGTGAGGGCCACGGAGACGGCTCAGTAGAATAAGTGCTTGCCTGGCAAGCTCAAGGACCTGAGTTCAATCCCCAGTTCCACACACACACACACACAAAAAGAATTTCGAAGGGTGCTCCAGAAAGCTGTCTGTGAAGGAACATTTGTTCCTGAACAAAATGAATGCAATCCCCAAAAGAGAGGAGGATTGGAGTGAAGAAAATTTCATCCCTTGTTTGATGGTGATTGATGAAAATGAGTATTTTCTGAAACAGGGCCTCCTGAGAAATCTTAAAAACCACAAGTCCACACAAGACATCTAACAAGCAAAATAGGAACTGTTTGTGAATAAAGGTTTTCTTGCTTGCTTAAAGCTAAATTGGCAAATATTTGTATTTTTCAACAAAAAAATGCATTCATGAAATGGCACTACTGTGTTTCGAAACATACTGGATAGAATTACATGGTCAAAAGCCATGTACACCCTCGTACATCAACAGAACAGTTCTTCGTAGCAAGAACAGAAAAAATTGATAATGAGCTTGAGTCTGAGGATGAGAAAACCAGCAAAGAATAAAGTTAACATCTCTGTGAGCAACATCGTCTTGCAGAACCTGCGGTGTCACGAGTTCAAGGTGGTTCTAAATAGAGATCACACTTGTTGACCTCTTCCTGGAATTAAATATGTGGCATTTGCCTAAAGCAGCAATTGTATACATCATGAATACTTGGGAAAGGCAGCAGATATGGAGACAAAAAATATACAAAAAGGATGGAATTGAGCTCTCTCTCCTGTTACTTCCACCAACGGATTGTGTTGGAATCTTTTTGGGAAAAAATCAGTAAAGGAGTCAGTGTTAATTTGCTTGATTTATACTTTTCACAATGCATATCTATTTGTGTGTGTGTGTGTGTGTGTGTGTGTGTGTATCAGGAATCAAACTCAGGACCTTGAGCTTGCTAAGCAGGCACTTATGCCACTGAGCTATCTTCTGGGTCCCAATACATATTTCTATAATGTAGGCACGTAAATATCATGTAATAGGTCATTAATATATACAATTTTAACGAAAATTAAAGATAGCAATAATAATTGTTAAACATCACAAGATTACTAATTAGAAAGGTAGGACACAGCTGTGCTAGTGCGTGAGTGAGTGACCTGCATTCCAAAGCTGTGACACAGAGTTAGGCTACTAAAATCGATGACGCAATGCTGGTGACTCAAGTAGGAGCGACCTTAATAGGTATTTTCCTGAAGTGGAAATCTTACACTCTGGGATTATGTAGATAATTTCCAGTGCTACTTAATTTTTTACAACCATTGACATTTTCTAGTACTTCTATTTTACAACCCTGTTGGGAGAAAAGGTTATTTCTTTTTTAAAAATGAAACTTTAACATTTAAAAATAACTCTGAGTTGATTAGCTTTTTCCAACTATTAAAAATACATCATTGGTACAGTAGAAATGACCCCATTTCTCCTTTCACTGAAATGTCTTAGTTGGAGAAAGTAAACTGGGGTCAGAGTTCTGTCTATAAGACAAGTAACCATCTAAAAGGTATCATTTGAAGGTGCCAGAAGCATCTCCCAAAATAAAACAATTGTCCCCTGTGTCACCATGGTAGTTGCTGTCTTGCGATTCTGCAGCTGAAGCGGTCTCCTATTCAAACATCCTCTTGCAAAGAAAAGACCGATCCTGTGACCACGAAGGCAGGGTGTAGACACGGGACAACTCTTCCCACCTCAGCTGGTCAATACAGAGACAGAAAGCCTTCCCCTCACTGCTCCATGAGGTAAACTCATTCTGCCTTTTAAACTCTAGTCCAATTCCATGGCTTCAATATCTGGATCTTAAAAGGTCTCCATTTCTGTTCTTGCTTGGCCACTGTAGGCATTATACCCTTCATTACATCCTGCTAAATAAGAAATATGTTGTCACCCATGTATCTAATGCATTTAATCTGCCATGCAACAGAGCTCAGCATCAAGACACACAGCAGAACATCAGATGGTCACTGTCCCACAGCTACTACCCAGCATTGCAAAACAACACCCTACTGTATGTGAAGAAGATCAAAACCCAGAATTTAAAGTACACTTTCTATTAAATGCATATGGTTTCCACACCATCATGAACCCTAGAATCTCCTTCACAATGTTATAAGTCAAGCACAGTCTTTAGTAAAAAATTATATGCATAGACAGAAAGCAGAATAAAGAGGCAGACAAAGGTAGGTAGAAAGGAGAGGGTCGGGGTGCTGGGACTCTGGTGGAAACATCTGTGGTCTGGTGAAGCACGAATTCAAGGGAACATGTTCCCGATATTAGATGATCAAAACATAGATGTGTACCAAAACAGAAGAAATAGTCTGCCTGTAATCTATATATGAGGAGGTTGCATTGCCTTTGGAGAATTTTTTTAAAATGATAAACTATTTAAACACAAGTATTGGGGGCCCTGCCCTTAGCTCAGTTGTTTAAGTGCATGCTCAGGCAAAGGCAGTCAGAAGCAAGATACTGCAGTTCAACCCCCAGCTCCACCTGCCTTACCAGACCTGCCCTTCAGGCAGCCTGAGCCCTGCCAAACACACACACAAAATCCTTTAAGTGCTCGCTTGGGCAGCACATATACTAAAATTGGAATGATACAGAGAAGATTAACATGGCCCCTGTGCAAGGATGACACACAGATCGGTGAAGAGTTCCATACTTTTGAAACCATGCAATGTTTAAGCTGGTACTGGGGTCAGCCAAATAGCTCAGCAGATGAAATCGCCACCTTAGGCAGACACAGGGCCTGGGAGCTCGATCCCCTGGCCTGTGGTGCCGGCTTCGCCCCCGGGGCGCACTGAGACAGGGATGGAGACTGGGCGCAGTGGCGCGCCTGTAATCCTAGCACTTGGGAAGCTGTAAACAGGCGATCACTGTGAGTCTGATCTACACAGTGACACCCTGTACACCCTGTACACATGGTCCTAAGTACAAAAAGTAAATTAATTAAATGTAATAAAAAAGTAAATAAGCACAAGTACATTTTAAATTGTCACCATGCGTTGGCAGTGTGAAACAACTGTGATGAACTAGCCCGCTCACCAGGGACGATCATGCCTGCCCCTCCACCCCGCCACACTGCTACCAGGCGCCTTGTCATCCTGAACACTGCTGTGTGTGAGGCCTCTCGCTAGGTTTTCCTCTCATCACCAAGATCGCCTGCATGGACTAAGCATTCGGGTACTAAATAGCCCTTATTATGTTCCACTACGTGTAAAATTTGACAGGGATACGTGACGCATCTCTGAGTGTTTATCCTGCAGTTGTACTAGCTCCACTTTCTCTTTCAAATATCAGTTGAATTATTTTTTTTTAATTTGGTCTCATTAAACAAGTCTTCAGTGTTGGGTATTATAAGCCCACTGCTTCTTTTATTACATTTTTTACGTGCAATCTGCTGTAGTATTTCTATTTATCAACAAAACGATGTCACACTTTACTACTATTGGCAGGGCAGAACAGGTGGCGAAATCAGTGCTTTCTAGAAATGTCTGGCATTGGTAGACACCCAGGTGTCTCTATTTTAAAGTCATTCCCCTGGGGGTAAGAAACCATGGGATAAAAATGTATGCCTCATAGTTTTAAAGACCTACCTGTGCCTGCCTCTTAACTATATATTTAACGGAGACAAAAACAGATTATTGGGTTTTTTGTTGTTGTTGTTTTTGGGTTTTGGTACCCGGGATTGAATTTAGGATGTTAGCTTGCCAGGGAGGCACTCATACTGTTGAGTTACATCCCCACCCTGATTGTGTGTTCTTTACGTGCAGGAAATAGAGTCTCACCAAGCAGATAAACAGGATGTGTTAATCCAACAGTTTCAAGACAAAATTTAAATAAAGGGGACGAGTGTGGCTCCTAACACAGAGCAAGCAGAAGGCACCCACACAGCTGCTTGGTTGCCAAGTAAGGACATGTCATGAGAAAATGTCATCTTTTTCCCTGTTTAGAAGCTTGAAGGTTAGATGGCTCATTTATTCACGTATTTGTCCCTCAAAAAGTAATTCAAACGAATGTGGCAAGTTCAGATTTTGATATAGTAGCCAGCAGATTTTTCCCTGTAATTTTGTACACCTTATTAGAATCTTTCCCAAAGCCCACATAGCTAGGGCGTTCCCATTTCTGTGCTGAGGGAGGGGAGAGAGAAAGACAGGCCAGCAAAGGAGACAACGTGTTGCATTTGGGGAAGGCTCGTTGAGCAACAGGAAACAACACACACGAGCTGTGGATTTTATGGAAGTAAGAATTGGCAACTAGCTTGGCCAAGTGGAGCGGAGGATGGGCTCTCGAGTAACCAAATCTGTGAGCCGAATATGTCGTGTAGTGATGCTTGTACACTAATATGCCTACATTTGGATCAGTAGCATGGGAAACAGAATCAGAATCAACAGTGAATGGAGAATTTTAAACAAATTATCTAATTCTGAAAAAAAAAAACTCCAGTGAGAACTGAAATACTCATTGTACACTGACTCTCCTTTCAACGACCTCCTGGGACTACTGCACCACTCACACAACTGTCCTCAAAAGGCAGAATGTGAAGGAAAGTCTAGTCATGTCAGAGCCAGAGGCCTCAGGAAGAGCTGCGCGAGTAGAGTTGTACGGTGCATACCTGGAAGAAGGTGAGAAAGCACACCAGTGATGCAAATGACCCCCGCTGACCACGGCACCTTGGAGAACTGGCAACGCCGCTAGCTGCAGAATCTCCCTGCTCCTTCTGTGACTTCGGTGCCACTTACTCGAGCATCTTGGCACACAGGTGCCATTCACCAACTTTCAAAAACGAACAAACAAAACCTCTCACTGATCTCCTGACTGTTCCCTTACCGTCTTATTCATATATATATTTTTTTATTTTAAAGAGAAAAATGTAGCAAGAACACAGACAGAAACAAAGCACCGTAAGACAAGAAAAGCGGTACAGGATGTCAAAACAAGAACAGGATTTTAGCAACGCTTGTTACAGTACATGTGTTTATCAGCGAGTTTGTGGCTCAGACTTCCAGACCCAGGCAGGAAAGACTGATCAAACAGTTAGAACATTAGCTCTTCCTGCCCGTAAACCTGGAAAATTATTTTCCTTTTCCTTTTTTAAAATTTATTTGAGAGTATAAAAATAATAGATAAGATATTAGAAATGATACACATTTTTTTAAAACCCAGAAAAAAAAAAAAAAAACAAGATGAAAGACATTCAGCAGTGGTTGTTTTGTTTGCACAGAGCTGTCTTCAATGCAGTTTCTCACATTACAGATACTAGTATATAAAATTAGTCAAAGTAAAAATTTTAACCATTAGCTGTACCTTCAGAAAACTGGTAGAAATTAGTAGTACAATTGTCTTAGCCTTCCTGGGCACATACTTACCTGACTTTCCATTCCTTTTTTTCCTATGTCGCCTCCTTGCCCTCATCTCAATTGTTCATTCCTTGTGTTGTTTCTTTCCCTTTTCCTGTATCTATTGTACATTTCATATTTCATTTCTTCTTTCAGCTTCCTGTACTATGGAGACGATATGATGTTTACTTTTGTGTGTCTGATTGATTTCACTTATGAGTATACCCTATAGTTACATCCATTTGCCTATAAACCCTCAAGTTCATCTTTCTTTATATCTGAATAATATTCCATTGTATAAAAATACCATCTTTTTTATCCATTCCTCAGTTGATGGGCATTTAGGTTTTTTCCAAGATTTACCTATGACAACTTATGCTGCTGTAAACGTGGGTGCAAATAGATCACTTTGGTATGGTGTTTTCCATTCTTTTGGAACATTTCAGAAGGGGAATAGTTGCTTTGAATGGAACTTCCAATCTTTTTCTTTTTTTTTTTTTTTTTAAATATATTTAGTACAGGGTCTACAGTGTCTCACTACGTAGATTGGATTCATAGTGATTCTCCTGTTTTCAGCCTCCCAACCACTGGGATTCTAGGCATGTGCAACCACTCCCAGTCTCAGTCACTTTCTCAGTGTGCCCAGGGGTGGGGCCCACATGCCACTCTGACAATCAAACCCAGCACTCTGCCTTAGTCTGCTGAGCTATCTGGCTGGCTGCAATCCTAATTTTTTGAAGCATCTCTGCATTGATTTCTGCAGAGGTTTTACCAGTCTACATTCCCACCAACAGTGGAGAAGGGTTTTTTATTTCCTCCACAGCCTGCCCAGCATTTGTTACTAGTTGATTTCTTTATGATAGCCATTCTTTCTGGGGTGAGATGGCATCTCAGTGTTGCTTTAATTTGCATTTCTTGATTGACCAGTGCTGTGGAACATTTTTACATATATTTATTTGGCATCTGTATTTCTTCCTCTGAGAAGTGTGCATTCCCCTCAAATGCTCAATTTTGGATTGAGTCTTTGAGTTTTGGGGACATGATTTTTTGTTGTTGTTCATATATATTCTACTTAGAAGTCCTTTGTCTCAGTGACTATTGCATAGGATTTTTACCCAGCTGGTCGGTTGTGTTTTCACTCTGTTGGTGATTTCTTTTGATGTGAAAAAACTTCTCAAAAAGATGTGATCACAGTTGCTGATTTTTAAAGTATTTCCCGTGCAGTTTGGTTTTGTTCACAAACTGTCTGCCTACCCCTTTGTCTTCAAGATTTCCACCTACTCCCCCTTCCAGTAAATTTTGTGTTTCTGTTTTAATGTTTAGGTCTTTAAACCATTTTGAATTTAATTTAGTGCATGGTTATAGACCTGGGTCTAGTTTTATTTTTTGGCATGCGGAAGGCCAGTTTTTCGAGCAATATTCCTTAAAGAGGCTATCTTTCTTCCATTGAAACTGTCTGACCACTTTGTCAAAAATAAGGTAGATGGGGCTGGCAAGATAACTCAGTGGACTAAGCGCCTGCTTAGGCAAGCACAGGGACCGGGGTTGAAGCCGCAGCACCACATGCCATGCCAGTCCCACCCCTGGGCTCTCTGAGCCAGCCTTCAAGACCAGGTATGAGGGCCGGGGAGATGACTCAGTGGAAGAAGTGCTTCGCTGACAAGTACAAGGGACTGAGTTTAATCCCCAGTTACAGGGGAAAAAAAAAAAGGCATGGTGGTGCATGCCTGTAATCCCAGCACTGGGGAGGCTGAAAACAGGAGATCACTATAAGTCTGAGCTGTGTAGTGTGAGCCTGCACACACTCACACGTACACGTACACACACACACACACACACACACACACACACACGGGCCAGCCAAATAGCTCAGTGGATTAAAGTGCCTGCAAGCAGGCGCAGGGGTTGGGGGTTCAGTCCCTGGGCCTGCTGTGCCAGCCCCACCCCCAGGGCACGCTGAGACAGTAATTGAAACTGGGCATGGTGGCATGTGCCTGTAATCCCAGCTCTTGGAAGGCTGTAAATAGGTGGATCACTACAAGTCTGATCTAGTAGTGAGACCCTGAACACCCTGTAGACCCTTCCTTAAAATACAAAGAGAGAGAGAGAGAGAGAGAGAGAGAGAGAGAGAGAGAGAGAGAGAGAGAGAGAACTTTAAAAAATAATAAGGTGGATGAGTCTGTTTGCAGCTGAGTCTGTTTGCAGCTGGGTCTGCACCTTCTAGTCTGTTCCATTGTTTCTCAGGTCTGCTTTTTGTCCAATACCACACTGATTTTAATACAATATCTTTGTAATACAATTTCAAGTCAGGGATTGTAATGCCTCCTTCCTTGCCTTTGTTGCTCAGGAGTGCCTTTACTATTCTAGGTCTTTTCTGATTCCAAACAAATTTTAAAAATGTTTTCTCTAGCTCTTTGGTGTGTGCTGATGGTATTTTGATAGGGTTTACACTGGATCTGTATAACAATTTGGGGGGCATGGCCATTTTTAGAAGGTTGCTTTTTCCTATCCATAGTCAAGGAATATCTTTCCATTTTTTTAAGTCCTCGTCAATCTCTTTTTTCATGTTATTGTAATTTTCATTGTATACATTTGTAATTCCTTTTTTAGATTAATTCCTAAATACTTCACTTTTAGGTGCTATTGTGAAAAATATTGCTTCTCTAATTCCTCTCTGAGTGTTTGTTTTTATGTGTAGAGGAATGCTGTTGATTTTTGGTTGCTGAGTTTTGTATCCTGCTACACTACTGAATTTGTTTACTAAATCTATGATTCTCCTGTTGGAACTTTTTGGGTCTTCCATGTACAGTACCAAGTCTTCAGTGGCTAAATGATAGTTAAATCCTTCCTTTCCTATTCTTTTTCCTTTTATTCCTCTCTTGTCTAACAGCTCTGGCCAAAACTACATTGAGGAGAAGTGGTGAAAGTGGACATCCCTGTCTTCAGCCTCATTTCAGAGAAAAAGTCCTTCAGTTTTTCTCCAGGTGGGCTGTTGGTTTCTCATAGATGGCTTTTATGAGATTGAGGTATAGGCCATCTATTCCAATTTGCTGTAAGGTTTTTATTATGAATGAGTATTAGACTTTGTCAAAAGCCCTTTCTGCTTCTATTGAGATGATCATGTGGGTTTTGTTTTTGACTCTGCCGCTCTATCCGTCCTTGCATCCCTGGGATGCCTCCTACCTGGCTGTGTGTCTAGCCTGCCCGAGGATTAGCTGCACTCTGTCTGCTAGCATTTTACTAAGAATTTTTGCATCTGTGATCATGAGGAAGATTGGCCTATAGTGCTCTTTTGTAGTTGGGTCTTTCTCCAGTTTTGGTGTCAATGGTGACATTTGCCTCCAGAAATGAGTTGGGGATATTGTTTCATTTTCATTTTCATTGAAGAATTTGAGGATTATCGGTATAAATTCTTGTCCAAATTTCTTGTAGAATGCAGCTGTCCATCAGAACCTGGGACTTTCTTTGCTGGTAAGCTTTTTATTATATTTTTAATTTCATTGACTGATTTTGGGTTATTCAAAATTTTTATATCTTCTTGATTCAGTTGTGGTAATTTGTACCTATCTTGGAATCTGTCTATTTCTTCCGTGTTTTCCATTCTGTGAGAGTTAAGATGGTCCAAGTAGGTACTGATGACCTTCTGAATTTCCACGGGATCTGTAGTAATTTCACACTAATTAAAGTTCTATATGCCTCATTTTTCTGCATGTCAGATTCTTTTCTTATGCTTAGGAAATTTTCTGCTACTACTTTGGCAAATATATTTTTTATGTCATTTATGCTGACTCCTGTGATAGTTGACACTTATTAGTCTTATTTCTTTCTTTCTTTTTTTTTTTGCGGTACGCGGAACTGAACTCAGGACCCTGGGCTTGCCAGGCGAGTGCTTATTTTACTGAGCTATCACTCCAGCCCCAGATACTTATAAATCTTATTTTTTAAATATTTTAATAATTTATTGAGAAAGAAGTAGCAATGAGACAGTTTCAAAACAGGTTAGTAGTACAGTCACAATAATTAATACATTGCATAGTGCTATCTTTGTAGCAGCTATTCATAGTACAAGATGCAGACATAATATCTTGTCTAAACAATATTAGTTCAAAAGTCTTCTTCTCACTGAACTAAGAGAAAGTAGCTGTATATTTATGCTATTGTGTATACACAGATATATTTTTTCCGCTACAAAATGGTCCATTTATGTTCCTCTTTTGTTTACGTTTGTCAGAGATGTGTATTCCATTGCCATTCACATGTTGTAGGTGCATGAATTCAACAGAGTAATCCAATATAGTCCAGTAGTCTACAATAGCAGTGAGTTATCCACAAGACTGGCTGGGGAGATGGCTCAGTAGAATAAGCGCTTCCCTGGCAAGCGCAAGAGCCTGAGTTCAATCCCTGATTCTGCAAAAAAAGTAAAAGAAAATAAAAAATAAAAGAAAGAAAATTACTTAATAGTCTTATATTGCTTTTTTGTATCATTTTTCATCTGCTAAGTTATTTCCTGATTCCTTTTATTTTTAAGAAATCTTTCCTTTTCTATTTGCTAACTGCAATGATGTCACCAAAGTCTGAAGGTCTGTCTTAGTTTCATTCAAATGGTTTTTCCAACTTCTAATGGAATCTTTAATGTCTTAGATATCTCTCTGAATCTGTTTCATGCATTCTACTTATTTCCTATATTGCTTATCAAAAGTTTTCATCATCTTTCTACTCCTTTAATTTTTATCAATGTCTTCTTTAGATATTCTCAGCAATTCTTTCATTATAATTATCATTTCTTTGATTTTACCTAAGAGATTGCTTCTGATCTGATTTTGCCTAAACTCATCTGGAGTTTTTGGGTTTTTTTTAACCTTAGTTGCAGTAATTTCAGAGATTTCAGGTATGTGACTTCGAATATCTTCTATGCTGATGTCTCCTGGATTTATTCTGGGTGGGCTAAGGGCCTGACATTGCATTTTGGTCCTTCGTCTTGCCATTTTCTATTTCAGAAAAAACTCTTCATTTTAATTTGTGTGGTAATTCTTGTGAAATTTCGATAATAGGTATCTATATTACTACTGTCTGAGCCACTCTAGGACGAGTCTGTTCTTCAGAGATATCTTTTGTGTTTTGGAGATTCTTGGTTTATGTCTGTCCTGAGATCCTTCCTTCTCTATTGAGTGAGAGTAGGATATTGGTTTCTGTTTGGCACTGTCCTCCATCCTTCCAGGTTATTACCCCAGCACGTCCTACTGTTATGACCCAAGAGAGAACAGCTGTCTGACAGATGTGATAACCTAGTTACAGTAGTACAACCAGCAATGATGACACCAAGTGAGATTTGGAATTGAAAAACTGTGGTAACTCATGGTTTTGTGCTTGAGACAATAGAAGCAAAGACTAGTTATATGAACTGCAGATTTGTATACAAACTAGTTGCCGTGAGCTCTGTCCAGAACCTCTACACCAGGTATCTAGCCACTCTTTATTAGTGTGTATTTTTGTGTGGTAGCCGTGTAGACCATTTTGTCAGATTCATACATGCACATATTTGATTATTTCATTCCCCGTTATCCACTTTGTCTTTCCCTTTTATTCTTCTTTTTCTCTTCCTCTCCTCTAATAATCCCCATTGTCTCTTATTCTCTTTCTCTGTCTCTCTCTCTCTGTCTCTCTCTCTGTATCTCTGTCTGTCTCTCTCTCTCTGTCTCTCTCTCTCTCTCTCTCTCTCTCTAGAGAGAGAGAGAGAGAGAGAGAGAGAGAAAATAAAAGATATTTGTCTCAGTCTGGTTTTCTCTCTCTTAACATGACTTCCAGTTCCATCTATTTTCCTGCAATCGACACGATTTCATTCCTTTTTGTGGCTGACTCTCACTCCAGTGAATAAAAATACTGTGTGTTTCTCACACATTCATCTGGTAGTGAACACCTGAGTTGATTTTATTATTTATCTATTGCAAATTGGGCTGTAATAAGCATGTATATGTGTATTATGACCACAAGCAAGTTGATTAATCCTTTGACACTTTGATTTTCTCTTCTGTAGAAATTTTCAGTGATACTATAGTGATAGAGTCAGAATTGGAATGGTAAGATATGAAGATTTTTTAGTACATACTTACACATGTGTGTCAATATGGAGCTTATTACAGAACCTGGATAACTCCCATAGGGGATGGACCAACATGACATCACATGACAAGAGGGAATTTTGATATGGGATTAAGGATTTTGAGGTGTGGGAGATTGTCCTGGATTGCCACGGAAGATCAGTTTAATTGAAGTGATCCTTGCAAGAAGAACATGCAACTCAGAACCAGAGGAGCAGGTAATGATAGAAACAGAGCTCAGAGCACTGTTCTAAGACTGAGAAAAGGTCCGAAGTGAAGGAGCAGCCCCTGCTTACCAGAAGCTGAAGAGACATAAATATAAAAGCTACTATTTCAGTGCCCCACATCCTTAAATAAACCTTGGCACAGTACTATTCTATCCACTGTAGAGAGAAGGTAGTGCATTGAAGGAATATTTGTAACCTTCCCAAGATTAAGTGACTGGTACATGGAGAGCAGAATTGGATCTGTGTGATTCTAAATTGTTCCTATCACTGTGGGGACTTCTCCTCCAAGTCCCACATCAATGGAAATCAGTTATTTTGTTACAACACATTAACATTTCTGTACACTGAACTCCAGGGGCTCACTCTCTTTCAAATCCAAGCATCTTTTCACCATGTAAGAAGAAAGAAAAGAAAAGAAAACCACATGATATTAGAATCATAGCTATAACCAGCACCTATAAAGATTAGGGATCTTCAAATTGAAGCGAGAGAACATTGGATTCCTAATTCAACTATACCACTTTTATGTGGTCAACGAAAATTTATTTAGTTTCCCAGCCTCCCCATTGGTGCAATAACAATCTCATAAGGTTGTATGGAAGAATAAATCACAATCAACAGTAAAATCATTTGCTCTCTCTGCACATAACTGCTGCATGATTTCATTTCTTGAGAACTGACTACAGGTCTAAAATGACTCCCATCACATTGCATGAATTTTCTCATTTAATTCATACATTGCTGCTCACACAAAAGCATCTAAGACAAAGGCTAAGTAATGACTCAGAGCATGAAACAACAAGCCAACCGGTGGGCTCAGACACCTCGCCTGTTCTCTTTGTGCAACGGCTCTGGCCCCTAGAAGGCGATGTCAATTCTTCACAGCACAGGTCTGATGTAATAAACAAATGAGTGCCCGTATGTTTGCTTTCAGAGCCGTGTGCTTTTCAGACCATGCTCCCCAGTGAAGAGTCTGAGGTTATTACCCTACCCACACTGTGTGCAGATAAATGACTCTCTGCACTCATCCAAAATCCTGCTCATAGATGCTGAGGTGTTGGAAACAAGATTGAAAGTCGCAATATTTCCATGTTGCAATAAAAATAATATCACATAAGTTAAAGAACTTCAAAAGTAATTTACAAGTAACTGGTATAAAATCTTTTCAAAGGATTTCCTTCATGGAAGACTCTATATTTTGCTAAGTATACTTATTTCTGACTCTACAATTTTTAAAGAGGAAACACATGGACTCTTAAAACAGCTTTATGTATAAATTCAAAACTTGGAAGCAACCAAGATCAACTTTAGTGGATAAGGTGATAAAAAAACTTCAAACATCCAGAGAGCAGAATGTTATTCAGCACTGAAAAGGTATGCACTTCAGCAAGGAAAGGCATTAAGGCAATTTAAGTCTCTTATTATGTGCAAAAAGCCAATCTGAAAAGGCTGAAAACTGCTTTCCTCTTAACTGTTTTGCATTCGGAAAAGACTGACTGTGGAGACAGTACCATGGTTAGTCTTTGCCCCAAGATGGAGAGAGAGCAGCCTACACAGAAGAAGCACAGGTAAGTGCAGGCCAGGGGACCACTCTGCACGGCACTGTAAGTGGCTGCAGACACCACGGTACAGCTCTCCAAGCCCGTAGCGTCGATGGCACTACTGGGATTTGGGATGAGAATGGTATGCCAGTGTAGGCTCACAAAATGTGACAGATATACCACTCTGGGGAGGTGGCTGGGCACAAGGGAGGCTGCGGCAGCGAGCAGGGAAGATAAGCCGGCTCTCTGCACTCCATACACCTGATACTTCTAATTTTTTAAGTCTAAAGAAAAAGGTCCAGAAAGGCTTTATGCATTTGACATTACTTTCAAATTATAATTGCCCTAAATTAGTTAGGGCTTTATATTGTATTCTATGATACCGTGTCTTTTGCTTGTAATTCTTTTTTATTTTGGGGAAGTACAATTTTCACAAAAATTGGTGAAAATTAAATAATTGTGTTTTGGTAATTATTATCATTTTAAAATTTGGAAAATTCACATAAATATTGCTATTAGTTTGAGGAGGGCTCCTCCAAGTCTGACCTAATTTTACTTCATGTCCTCATACCTTAAAGCCCCAAATCTAGAGGATGAGGTTTAAAGGGATTATCCATTCTTAGCAAATCCAACTGCTTATTTCCTGTTTAGGCTCACCTGCCCCATGACGTCACACCTGCAGGAGGAGGGCAGCCCAGCAGCTGTCAGTTGTCCCCTTCAGCCCAGCCCTGGCTGCCTAAGTGCGACTTCTTTGGACATTCTCTCTGCAGAACTTTCCTGTCCCTTCCCTGCCCCATCGGAGACACTATAAAATCTATTCATGTTATTTCCTTATATTCTCCATTAATTCTGCCAAAAACAAGCCAAAGCTTCCACTGTACATCAAGCACTATGCTGGTTGCTAGGAAACTATCTCATTGATCCACTTGTCTTTGGCAGTCATCCCTATTATATTTTGGAAAACTATATAGGACTTTTTGTTTCTTTTCTGTTCACGAACCGCTTACCAGTAAAACTGGAGTAATAAATATCCAGGACTTCTTTTGCCTGTTTCTGTACACTGACACCCAGGACTACCTCGTATCTCTTCCTTTACTTCATATCTCATGCGTATCCTGATCTTCCTCATTCCTACAAGTTTTTATACAGCATCTAAGTGTGGGAGTGACTCAATGAACTATTGTTCCAATCAGTAACAAGATGAGCGCTCACCCATTGATTCTAGAGGTGAAGTTGCCTAAGAAAATGTTCATTGTCATTTAAATAATTTGAGTGTCTTGAATGTCCCCCAAATTGTCACTAGCAAACATCGTAACAACAACAAAATTATGTTCAATTTATACAAGTCTCAATGTACAACCCCCAGTGACGTTAGGTCACTTCTCCCGATTTTTGTTGCCTTCTGTAAATATAATCAAAAGATACACCAAGTCATTTTAGAACGTACAGAGAAGAATCATGTATTATGTTTTATGGAGCCAAGTAGGAAGTACAGTTTTCAGGTGTGATACCATGCAGTTGAGGCCTCTGACTGGGAGAGTCCCTCCAAGTCCCGTGACACTGGACATTTTCTGAGGACAAGAAAAGTACAAGCTCAGGTGACTGGTTACTCATTCCATTGAGGAAACTTCACTGGCTTTACAGTTTTTGCTTCGTGCATGCAGCAGCCAGCAACGTGCCAGGACTGAGCAAGGTGCCTAGCTCAGTCAGTCCGCCTGTAGCAGCAGGTCTGGAGGCGTCACTTTTGACTGAAGCACCACTTCACCTGAAACCTTCGCGTAAATGGAAATTGAGTGTTAATTCACGTCTCCCAAGACCACCCACTACTTTTCCCTTGATGGTTTTAGAAACAAAGCTCCAAAGCGATACTGACCACAGAAGAATCTAAGTACGTCAAGGAATATGTTAGTGTACGAGTTAACCCAATTCAGTAAAATGATAATAACCAGAAATACATGAATATATTATGAAAAAAATGAACACTTATAAAGGTAGACAAATTGACTAATTCTTTCCCTGCAGAAAATCTGATTAATACTCAGAGGATAAGGCAGGTGGTCAAATAATTGACAAATTGGTAAGTAATTAAAACATTGCGCAGTAATTAAAAAGATTATAAAAATAGTTTTTTTTCCTTTTCTAGAAATATGTAAGCAAATGTTGAATTTGTAATGATAGAGATTTTTCTACATGATGCAGATTAAATGATAGAAGTTTTTCTACATGATAGTGAACTTAGAGTTGCATAAAAGCATAAAATGAGTGGCACGAACACTTTCTACAGCAGACGCTAATGATCTGCTCCAGTAGCCGGGGTTATGAAAAGTGAGCTCTACTCTAATCAGAAGGTGTTTCCAACTTGAAAATCTGCACATTCTGGTTTCTGTGTGATCCGAAGTAAACAGCCACACAAATATTTGCTTAAATGACTTCTTTTGTCTCCAGTGAAACTCCAAGCCACCAATAAGGCTGAAAATGGAATGAGACAGTATATAAATATATTTTTTAACTTTTCAAAATACACAAATGGAAAGAGAATATAAACTTAAGCTTCATTTGGACTGAAAAAGGCTGAGTTTTTATAAAGGAATCTGAGTAGGTGCAAATCTATTTTTCTTTTCTCCCTAAAGCAGATTAGCTAGTTGGGTATTTCTTTGAATAGCTTAGAAGTTTCAAGTTATATCTGGCAGAGTGAATAGGTAATGATATATGCCTCATTCACCGAAGAAACAAATGTTTTGTTTCCCCACTCTAATTCTGTATTTTGTAGTAAGCTCGAGTGATATAATATACACTAGTATTATTGTAAAACAAGAGTTTATTACTTGGCTAAGTAAGTTGATCTTTAGAAAAGTGTACAAGTGCTTTGAAATAAAATAAAAACTACTTAATCCAATCTTCTCTCGTACAATTTCTTTCAAGGAGAACAGACACAGCCTGTTAAAATAACAAAGAATGTAGAGTTTCCATTCATGGACAAAGCGTCCTCATTCAAACTCCTACTCCAAAGCTACCTTGCCCCTCTTCTCAGTTTTCTTTGCAGTAGGGAAATGTGACTCCCTGAAACCTCCAGGATTTTGTTTTATGTCAACTGGCACGGCTTTTCACGTCTCACAGACCTGGTGACACCTCAGTGACACACACTTCGGATTGTCTTGTTGTGTGGAAAAGGGAGATTTGGGGGGTGGGGGCCAGAAGCAGCCAGCCAGGGCAAGGTGCCATTCACAAGCGGTGCAGAGACCAGGGCCAAGCTAAGGGTCACGGGGAGATAAACCAGCGCTCTCGTGAGATGATTACACAAGACATGTTCAATTACAACTCAAGTCCTGAGAATTTTCCAAAATCTGGCAGCCCTCAGACAGAGCTTTGCACAGGAAAAGGTAAGACCTTCGGAATTGTTAGCCAGGATGTGAGCAGAGACTAGCGTAATTTAAGTGTAATTAATAGACTTGCAAAAAGACTGGAATTGCATCAAACAAGGCTTAGTGTAAAGTGCCCAGGTTTGCAACTGCACTTAGGAAATAGCATCCAGGGTTGTGAGGGAGTTCTACTGGACCTTGTGCCTGTGGCACAGCCCAAATTCAACAATAGGCACTGACCTGGTCCATATTTCATTTTTTTTTTTTACAAGAGACTCTGCCACATAACAAGGCGTATTTCTGCTTTCCAGATTGACTTAGAACAACAGATTTTAGAAAATCTGTATATACCTCCTGACTTGCTGACTTTACGGCAATATAGCTTCAGTGTATTCATTCCTGAAAGACTTTTGCAAAGTGTGTTCAAATAAAAAAAAAAATCATAAAAGGTTGAAATGTGATTTCTAGAAGATTACAAAATGTAAAACAAATGTCAAAGTAAATTTTGCAATTGCTTTTGATTACAGCATTTTGAGATTCTAGAACATTTTAGGAAATTCTTAAACTAGCATTTTTAAAAATTAAACATAACCTTCCTTGAACCCGGCCACATTTCTTTCCGCTGCTGTCAGTCAGTCCTGGCACTTCGTTTGAAACAGGCCCCTAGGGCAGAAAGCATTTGTTGCATCAGCTTCCATTTAAGAAGACCTTTGTGGGAGTGGGACTCTTCTTCGCATGAAGAAGGCAGGGCCTATGCTAGCAGGTCTGTTTTAGCAGACTCCTTCAGCCTATTGTCATTGTGAGTAGCTCACAACTTCTAAGAAAAAGAAAAAAATCAAGTGTGAATTAAGGGTACAAACCAGAGCTTTTATAGTAGAGGAGAATATTCATTTCTTTCTGGGGAAGCCCAACAGCGGCTCAAGTTACTAATGGGCCCGATCGTTACCAAAGCGTATCTGTATCACCGGCTCTATCCCTTCCCAGTCCTGAACACAACTGTATTACGCTCCCACAATAAAATCCCTCCTTTCAGCTAATGAGTTCAAAACCGAATCTAATCTTGGTCGTCACATGAGTAAAGCGGCATGGCCCGTTCCCATTGAAGACAGTAGCGTCCATGTCACAAAAGGAGGCCAGGTGGGAATAAAACGCACAATACTGAATCCTTTTCAGCATTTCACCTACTAGAAAGCCTGGCTTCATCAAGTTCCACTCAATCGGCTGCTGATTTGACATCTTGATTATATACATAAAGTCATAACTTTCTGTTTATCAAGCACGATACACTCCATGAGGATTGTAATTTTGAACTTAGACTATTTGTGCCAAATTGCCTGAAAATAATAATTAGAGACAATTTAACATAATGAGTACAGTAGTTTCAGATGAATTACCCCTACACAACATTAATTGTATTCATTAAGCAGAAAGGGATAAAATTCCAAGGTCACGTGTATTATGGTTTTATTTTTAGAAATCATCTTGAATTTTTTTCTTTTAATTTGTAAGGTAATGATTTAGAAAGAATGAAGAGATACTTAGGTGGTAAGATTATTGCATTAGGATATTAGTTTCAATTTAAGAATCCTACTTAAATTCACTGAATTACATTACACTTAGGCTCTGAGGCTATTGGGGGGAGGTTCCTGTTTTCCCCACTGCTGTGAATGTTAAATCTCTTTAGCATATGAGCAACAAGAGACTATTCAAGTTAAATTTTTCTAGTGTTCCACTTTCATTATCATAAAATGATTATGCTGACAGAAAACCTGAGAGAGCGTCCTGAGCTCTACCTTGAGCACTCTTTCTAGAATCCTTTTCTATGGAAATAAATCATTGGTCAAATTTAAATATGGTGTGTTCTGACAAATAGAAAATTAACATGCGCTATTATTATTGTGGAGCCTGAAAGGGTTGCCAAACTTTAGCCAAAGGCAAGGTTATAGTCACAATGACTGGACTGAAATGCAGCTTTTATAGCAAAGGCCATGAACTGTGTCTCTTCTGACCCGCAGTCAATCTGCATTGCTACAACCGAAGAAGCAAGGCGCAGCATATTCCACGCTGCCTAAGCGTGTCTCTAGGGAAGCACAGCTATCTGCAGCTGGAGTAAGACTGGGAATGTCTTAGAGAAAATCCTCATAAACTCACGTCACTCGCTTTGCTCCTATTTAAGATTCGGTACAAAGACTTCTGCTTTGCCAATCCAGTTATCACTGCTAACTAGAACAAAAATCTTGTGGATTATTAAATATATAGCTGCTCATTTTTATTTGGAATCATTCCTGTGAATCAATTTGGTGTACGCCATAATGCTTAGCTTTCGAGATACTGACTGAGGTGTTGGGGTGGGTGTTTCGATCTTGTGTCTGGACTATTTAACCTTATTAAAATGTCTCCATTCTATTCATCTGACTGTGCTTATTTGTTTATCCAATAAGCATCACTAATTAAATATGAAAAAATAGAAACTGTGAATTTTAACTCCAAGCCTGTCTCTTAGGCACAGCCACACAGCCATTTTTAACAAGACCAGCAACCACTCTGAATTCTTCTTTCTTTTCTAATTCCCATCACCTGATGCCAAACGGGCACTGTTAAAAACAAACAATCTCGCTTCACTTCTCTTAACCTATGTTCATTCCTGTTCAGCACGGATCAGCATCGCCAGCTGCCTAGACGCCCTATATAACTAACCAGACCCCGAGTTTCCCTTCTGTCCTCCATTCACAGCCTCTATGGGCAAATCATGGATCACAGGAGTCGTATGTGTCTTCCCTCTACTCAAAAGCTTGAAACAGTCGCCAGCTTGCTCTTAATAAAAGGAAGCCAAATCTTCCAGGAGCTCCTCCCGCTCCAACCACGTCGCTCCACGCTCCTCGCCCTGAGGCGCAAGCACGTGTGTCCTTCCCAGCCTCCTCCACGTCCGTCCCGTCTTCTGTCAAGAATGCCTCTGCCCACAGAAGCCCTCTTGGGTAGTTCAGATTGCTGCTCAATTTTACCCCATCAAAGGACTCTTCCTCACGACTCCAAGTAAAATAGAATTCCTAGCTCTTACTCCTCTGTCCCTTCACCCTGCCTCTTCTTTTGTCCTTTCAGCATTTACCACTCTCTGAGATAGAAACATGTATAAATTGATTTGATAAAATGTCCTCCCCATTAGACTGTACGCTAGGTATGGTGGCACATGCCTGTGACCCCAGCCCAAAGGAGGCTGAAGCAGGAGGATCATTGAGAGTTCCAGACCAGCCTGGACTACAAGGTGAGCTCAAGGCCAGCCTCAACTATGTAGTGAGACCCTGACTCCTTGGCTCAAAAGAACAAAAAAAAAAAAAAAAAGGAAACCAAACCTTATCCTGTTGCGCTCAGTGCTCTCCCTTCAGCACTCGGAGCAGAGTCATATACTGAGTGTTGATGATGAATGAACACTAGTATGGATAGAAACACTCACTTTTACTCTGAGGACACTTCTCCACCCTCAGAATTTTTATGTCCTCGTATATATTGTTCACAATACCATGGAATGAAAGTCTCTTATTCTTTTTTTTTAATCAGGCTGGGCATATCAATATTTATTGAAATACTGAAAAAACCATTCCATTTTGTTGAGAAATTTCTGGCAAGAACCGACATGACAATATCATAGCACTGATCCAATAAGAAAATGGCAATGCGTAACTGACTTCACACTCTTAATATCGCGTGATCCATAATATAAATATCCAGACATGACAGATTGTCTGTTAACAAACATAAACCAACTCTAGTAAGCTAAGCTAAGCCAGAAACCTTTCTATTTGAGTCTGCTTGTACTAATAAGTCCTGTGATTGATAAGGCAGTTGGCTAAGTCAATGTCTGACCCCAAGCTGATTAACAATTCACATCAGAAAACTTCACTGGCCAATTTCGGGGCCCACAGGCAGCGGTCACAGTCTTGCATGTCAGCTCCGCCCTTGGTTTCACTGGCAACATGAATGTGCTGTGTTGCCTAACTTGGGACACCATCAGGGTGTCGGACACCTGGGGGACATGGGAGGGTCTTTAACATCGCAAAGGTTGCAGGCCTGCAGATTCTGAAAGATTCTTACTTCGATCTATTGCTTCGGTCACGCCAGGCTGCATGACTTGTGTGTGTCTAGCTTCATGCAGCGGTGTCAGACATGGGTGAAACCTAGGAAGGACAGCAGCTTTCTCTGTGGCCTTCACTAACCTGAGACTTCCAGGCAAATCACTGTCAAACTGTTCCAAAGGCATCTACCCAGTAAAATTGGTCATGCCAACTTCCATCCCTAAATGCTAAATATAAATTTCCCAAATGAAATTGAGAAAGCCAAACATCATTCTTTGAATTTTGGGTGCCTAACTTTTTTTAAAAAATTCTTTGTGTATACTAGGTAGAAGTGCTTTAAGTGAAAGTTTGCTGAAATATTTTTTTCCAATCCCTGGGTTTTCTTTTTACTCTGTTAGTGACTTCTTTCTTTCTTTCTTTCTTTCTTTCTTTCTTTCTTTCTTTCTTTCTTTTTTTTCTTTTTTTTTTTATTTTTAAGGAAGGGTCTACTGAGTGTTCAGGGTCTCACTACTAGATCAGATTCGTAGCGATCTGCCTGTTTACAGACTTCCAAGAGCTGGGATCACAGGCACGCACCATCATGCCCAGTCACAACTGCCATCTCAGCATGCCCCAGGGGCGGGGCTGGCAAGGCAGGTCCAGGGATCAAATCCCTGGCCCCTGCTCCTGCTTGTAGTTGCTTTGTTAGTGATTTCTTTTTGATGTGCAAAATCTTTTTAATAAAATGAGATCCCAGTTGTTAATTCTTTTTTTTATTTTATATTTTTATTTTTTTTCAAAATTTTATTGATAAACAGATAGCAATGAGACAGTTTCAAATCAAATCAGAAGTACAGTTTCAACAAATAATACACTGCATATATTCTTCTTAGTGGTTAATTGCTGTACAAGATGCGGACTTATGATCCTATTTACAAACACCATTAGAACAAATCATTCTATTCATTAAGAGAATGCAACTATATATCTATCCTAACCACTTTGAATACACAGATACAAAATGGGCATTCATCGGTATACCCCATTTTCTCTAAGTTCCGTTATTGAATATTATAGGTGTGTAAACTCAGCAAAATATTCTAAAAGAGTCCAGTAGCCCATAATAGCATTGGGTTTTCTGTTTAACTGGCAATGTCAGAAATTATTGACCTGAGTCCCCCACAGCTCAACTTAACAGCATGGCTTTATTTCTTATAATTTCGTCTTCATACTTTTCTACTGGATGGTTAAGACCAAGGTAAAGCAGGACCTATGCAACAAGAGTTGTAGCTTTTGGGTCTGAGAAGGTCAGTGAAATGCCCTCAGGATTTATCCTGAGATCTTGTACCTCAGATTGTAGAACCTTTGTCAGTGCAGCCATGTGGATGAGTCACGGCCATTGCTTGGCCAATGTGCTCTCTGTGAAAGCCTGAGAGCCAGTTGTTAATTCTTTGAAGTACTTCTTATGCAGTTTGGTTTTTGTTCATGAATTCTCTGCCTATCCCTATGTCTACAAAATTTCTGCCTAATTTCTTTTCCAGTATCTTCAGCACTCCTGTTTTAATATTTAGATATTTAATTCATTTTGGCTTTAGTTTAGCACATGGTGATACATAGGTGTCTAGTTTTAATCATCAGCATCTGGAAGGCCAGTTTTTCTAGCATCATTTATTAAAGAAGCTCTCTTTCTTCCAGTGAACATGTTAGGCCCCTTTGTCAAAGAAAAGGTGGCTGAGTGTGTTTGTAGTTGTGTCTGCAACTTCTAATCTGCTCCACTGATAGTTAGGTCTGGTTCTTTGCCACTACCATACTGATTGTATCACAGAGGCTTTGTGGTATAGTTTAAGTCAGGGATTTTGACGTCTTCTGCCTTTCTTTTATTCCCAAGATTGCCTTTGCCATTCTAGGTCTCTTTCTGGTTCCAGATGCATCTTAGGAATGTCTCCTGCTGATCTGTGAGGTGTATTAATGGTATTTTGGTTGGTATTGCATCAAATCTGCATAACAATATTAGGATTACAGCTATTTTCATTGTGTTTTTTTCTGTGCATGAGCAAGGAATGTTGTTCCAGTTTTAGAAATCCTCTTCAATCCTTTTTTTCAGAGTATATAATTTTTACTGTATGGATCTTTTAATTCCTTTGTTAGGTGGATTCCTAAGTATTTCATTTTTTGGATGCCAGTGTGAAGGACGTGATTTCCCTAATTTCTCACCCAGTGAGTTTGCTATTTGTGTACAATAATGCTATCAGTTTTTGAGTGTTGATTTGGAAAGCATGTCTAACATCAAGAAATCAGCCAATAACAAATGCTGGTAGGGCTGTGGGTAAAAAGAAACTCTTCTCCATTGTTGGGAGGAGTGTAGACTATACAACCACTGTGGAAATCAGTGTGGAGATTCCTCAAAAACCTAGGGTTAGAGGGCTCATTCTATCCAGCTAGTCCCCTTCTGGGTAGCTTCCCAGAAGGAGTGTAAACTTACCACAGCAGTATATGTACACCCATGTTTACAATGTCACAATTTGTCATAGCTGAAGCTTGGAAACAACTCCATTGCCTATCAAGAGAGGAATGGATAAAAAAGATGTGATATCTTCATACACAGTGGAGTATTATTCTGATATAAATAAGGATAAATTCAAGATACATGGATGCAAATAAAGACCACAATTATAAGTGATATATATATACATATATATACACACACACATATATATATCAGAGTCACAAATGTAATCATCACATTGTCTCTCTAGTGTAAGAAACTGAAAGTTTAAATGAGATCCAAAAGGTACAGTGGATACCATAAAATAGTATACTATTTCATAGTATCAATATGAAAAAGGTACAATAGATACTAAGAAACTGCACAAATTCCCAGGGGGAACTACCCACTCGGGCTCCCCCTCCTGTCCCTCTCTCAGACGGGAGCTTTCTTTCTCTCAGTAAATATATTCTGCTCATAAAAAAGAAACTGCACAAAAAGAATGAATAATTGGGATGGGGTAAGGGAAAAGGAAAGAAGGGGAGAAATACACACACACACACACACATACACACACACACACACACACACACAAATGTAGCTATAATAATGATACTATGAACTAATTTCTTTTAGTTCATTGAAGGAAATGGCTGTGCTTCCATTGTTTGAGCCACTTCCATGCCTATGTCGTATAATCTGAGCAACTACTTTGAAGATAGCGATACACAGCACATTAACCACTGTTAATTTGCTGTTATCTTGTTTTAAAATTCTGTATCATTGTTTTTGTGTTTTCTCTCTTTCAAATAAGAAAGCTGATCACTCTTCCTTATAACCCTAGAAGGTAAACAGTTTTCTCATCACCCTGAGACAGTCCTTCCTCTCTCGTGCTTGCCAGTGTTTCTGCCTCTCATGCGACTCTTCAGTGTCCGGAGGCAGGAATCTGTGGCTCAGTCATCTTGCTGTCTTTGGGGTAATAAGTCCTTTAGCTGCACCTCAAGCAGCTAGGACATACTTTCAGAGCATGAATGTGCTGTGTGCCGTGATAGATAAAGAGCCTGGTGCAGCTTGGGAAAAGGAAAGAGAACACCAGGGTAGGACATGAAGCAGGCCGGGGTTCAGTCATGTTAGGAATTTTAGGACTTACGAGAGAATCGCGTTTCATTATTCTAAGTGACTTGAGAAGATATTGGGCATGTCATAACGGGTTCATATAAGGTGGCTTTTATTTTTTTAATTCTGCAAAAAGTTTTGTTTTATTTATTTATTGAACTGGTTATTTATATGGTGCTATATGGAATGTAGGACTGTTCACATGCTAGGCAAGCATCCTCGCAGCAAGCTGTGCTTTAGTAAGGATCTCTCTAAGCATTGTGGGAAGAAGCCACTCTAGGGAAAGGGATGCAGCTCAGTGACACTGCTTGCCTTCCTGGCATGCGCAAGGTCCTGAGTTTGATTCCTGATTAAAAAAAATAAAAAGCCACTCTAAAATATCATGAACTTAGAAGGCTTAGTAATCAAGACAAAGTCTATTACGCGGTCAGATTAGACACCAGTAGAGAAGGTGGAACAGAATTGAATGCATACTTCTGGATAAGCTGTCCTAGACACAGGCGATGAAATGATGAATGAAGACTAGGCATCTAGGATCAGCGCTAAGGTTTTGACTGCAGTAACTGAGTGAACTGTGGTACTGTGTACTGACTGGGATGGGTAGAAGGATTTCATGCTTTGTGTATGAAGTCAAGAGATCTTTTTATTTTTGTGATTTGGTTCTGTCTGCTTTTAATTCTATACTTGTTTCAAATTCCTAAGGCAAGTTGTCAAGTAGAAAGTTAGATATCAAAATATAGAGATCAAGATGATTGAATTTAATTAATGCTTTTATTGAAAAAAATTAATGCCTCATATAAGGTTCTCAGACATCTGAGTTTCATGATTACTCAAATTAAATGCCTTTTTTCAATAAATGGGAAAGAATGTTAATACAAGATATTTGCAAATGTAAATTTTATCTTAGTAAACTTTTTGCTCAGATCTCCACTTGCTGATAGGCAGTAAACAATGAATAATAATATGCACATTTAAAATATTTACACATAAATCCATACCCCTGATACAAGGTATCTACTGTGTGTTCCACTATTTCCCTGTGTGACCTTCTATCCAGGTAGCAGTGCCTTTCAAGTGACCTATCACTCTAACACGTTGGAAAACCACTCTTGGGGATTTATTGTGGCGTCCCATGTAGCTGCCTGTGATCATTTCCGTAATTCTTGCTCCTTTACATCTTCTACCTAAAGACTCGAGGAACAATTGAAAATGTCTTTACAAACGGTCAGCAGATTCCAGAACATAGAATAATTCTCACCCCCATGAATGTCAAGTATCTCCTTCCCAATGATCCAGAAGGGGAAATCACAGGTTGTTGGGCAAAATTCACCATCTATCACTAAACTTGCCATTAAAAGGTATTGTTACAATCAATAACATATTACCAACCACAGGTTATCATTAAAGTAGAAGAATTATGTATAGAATTGGAGATTCCAAATGAACTTTTATGAAAAAAAAAGGAGTCACCCAAAGTGAAAGTCACAAAGGAAGGATAGTAAATTGATCGTTTTATTGGCTTCTTTAGCTGCACACTGTGAATTCCAAATGATGCTTCACTCCACCTCATAACATTCACACCTTGTGCTGTAAAAAATTCATGGCATTTTATAGGCTGTGGCTGTCAGGGCTTCCACAGTTTCTACTTATGCATTGTTGGTGCTGTAGTTTTAGTACAAAGTAGAGGACGCGTCTTTCTTATTCAGCAAAACTCTACTTCCCGCTTGAATTGGGTGATTCCTTTCAATTTTTTAATTTCCTTGTTAGGAGAATTCTAAAAACTTTACCTTTAGAAAAAGCAGTCCAAAAAAGTCCTAGAACTCGTGCTTAAGTTAAAAATGAAAATTCTAGTTAATTTGATTTTAAAATTCAGAAATTATGTCTTTTAAAATATGAGGTACATGTAAACATAGTTCTTCAAATTGATTGCTAGCTAATATCTCCACATAAAAGAGATGGGCATTTTTTCAGGGGCACCATGCCGCAGAGAAAGAGGCAGAAGGAAGAAGAGAAAGGGGATCTATTTTCTTTTCTTGCTTTTTTTTTTTTTTTTTTTTTGGACACAGAGAATGCGTGAAGGCTGAGGAATTCTCTGGATTGGAACCAAGGGAGGCGGAGGATTTCACGGCCTTTGCCAGGGGTGGAGTCTGGAGGGGTGTTTAGATATACTTGAGGGAGCTGACTGGAGTTCTTCCCCGAGGCAGTGGGAAAGCTAAAAAGACTTGCACCCTGGGCTGAGCTGGAGAAGAAGGGGGAGGTGGTCTTGGGAAGACGGGCTTTCATTTTAAGGGCTTCAGCCCTGGTAGATGACCACCATGATGATTTTAGCAGTTCGTACCAGGGCCAGAACCTATCAAAAAGCACGTAGAAAGGTATGACAAAGCTACCATCCCCCAGTTCCTGAAAAACAACATGATCTAGCTATTCTTAGGTTGTTTTAAATTATGAAAACTATGTTAAATTCATTAAAACAAATTCATGCATACTAAAATAATCCAAACACTAGGTAATTATATAGATTATACAAATTAGTAATAATGAAATCTTCAACTTTTATCCATCTCATTTCTCTCTCCACATGTAATCACTCAACTTTTATGAGTACAACATCAGACTTTTTTTTAAGTATTTGAATGCTACAAGTACAATGCAGTGGTGCTAGATAGATAGATAGAATTAATTTTAGAGACTCTGCTTAGTTTCTCACTTTAATAATAAATCTTTCATATCCCACATGTATTCATTTTTCTATTTATTATACAGTACATATATGCAATTTGAAGGATATATAATTTTTTGCAAGTGGGTTCATTAGAAAACTTGGTGACCTGCAGTAAGCAACACTATGTACATTTAAACTGTTTTATTTTTCAACTATGGCAACAGACATCTGGAAAGATATCTTATGCTTTAACAAAAAGCATCTGGGCAAGCAAAAAAAAAATGGATAGATAGACAAATAGTAGCCAATGAGATTTTGCCATTGCTATGACTTTGCTGTATAATATTTTAGGAAAAGTTAATATTGCACAATAAAGCCCATGAAAGTGACTTTTGCATATTTCATAAAACGTGTGCCCATACACTTGTGTAATTCTGTATGCACACCACAAAACATTGTCAATTAATAGTTGAGGCGCAGGCCTATATTTGACAGGCCCAATTCTTAACCCTCATAATAAAAGCAGCACCTGCTGTGCTCCAAGGTCGTGGCCAGTGCGTATCTTTCCTTCTATCACTCTGCAGTGCCAAACACATAGTGTGTCCCGGTTAAAATCATGTGAAATCTGAAGGTGGAGCTTGGGTGAGAATAAGCCTTCAAGCTTATTCACCAAGGAAACTCCCTGATTCAATCTCGCTTCTAGTGCAGCGCTCTTTGTAAATATAAATTTAATTCAGAAGTTACTAACAGGTCATTTAAAACTATGCAGACATTGCTAAGATGAGAAAATCAGACAAGTGCAAGAAACTGTCTTATCTCCCAATGTGGTAAATCAGATTTAAAACAAAAATTGAGATTTTAGCTTTCAAAGTCAACAACACAAATGAAGGACCATCTTGTATCCGTATACTCAAAATAGTTAGGATAGATATACAGCTCCATTCTCTTAATTCAATGAATAGAGAGGTTTTTCTAATAATGTTTGAGACAGGATATCAGGTCTACATCTTGTACAATGAATAACCACTAAGACAACAATATGCAGTGTATTCATTATTTTTTGTATTAATTATTGAAAATGTGCTAGTAATTGGTTGTGAAACTGTCTCATGGCTATTTGGTTCTCAATAAAAATATTAAAAAATAAAAATTAAAAAAATAAAATCAACAATAAAGTAACTGTTGCCATTTGCAATCCTGTACTTAGACAGAAGCCTTTACATGTCATAGTTCTTATTTAAAAATAAATAAAAAGATATTTGCCAATCATCTGGGAAGAAAACAATATAGCATGACTATGGGTGAAACCCTTTACTTGAAAATGAATCTACAACAATCATCATCATGATACCAACATTGATGTAAGATTTTCTTCAGGCCAAGAACTCTAAATGTAGTATGAACAAGAATGACTTTTATGTACTTTGGAAGGCAAAATCAAATTAGGTCATCCACACGAAGTGCCGAGTAACTGCAAATGGCAGATCCAGAAATTGCTCAGTTAGGGTGGTGCAAATTTATTACAGGCTGCTATTAGGACCACTGAGAGCTTTAATAAGGCAAAAACAGGAAATGGTGCTCAATTATCATAGAGGGACTTACTCAAGACCAGTGGCAGAGGCTACTAAATTCTGAGTTTCTTTCTGAGAAATATGTGAGAATGCAGTGAATAGTTATCTGTAGTACTTCGTAACATGTTTGCCAGTTCTGCCAGTTCCTACACTGGCACTCCATAGTCTCTGATTCCCCCCTTGCTTCCCTCCTTCTTTCCAGCCTAGCAGCTAGTGCTCCGCCATCACCCAAATTTACAAAATCCTCAGCCATTCAGGATCACAGATTACTAGCCGTAGTCCCATATAAGATGGAAAAACTCAAATTTCAGACATTAAGTCCTTTTTGATTTTCCAAGTAGGTTGGGGGATTTGTTAATGTCAAAACTTGAGTTAATGACATTGTGTGGATGTTTCTTGTGTTATAATCCACATACTGTGATTTCCTCAAGTTCTGAAATTTATTAACCTTTGAAACATAAGATAATATTCCTGGTGCATCCTGGAAAGCTGCCTGGCTATATATTTGCTTTAATCCAAGGTCCAAAAGGATGATATTACAAGATGGCATAGTACTAAGCCACTTGATATGCTTTTTGTGTTCTTGAAACTGCAGATGCATACGTGTTTTATAAACTAAGTAGGCAATAAAAGTACTGACTAGTCGGCAGATGGTGAGAGTACCTCTGGAAGAGCACCCCGCATGTGCAGGCTGGCCTCACCCCCACCAGCCTCCGCAGACCCATCTTCTTTACAGGCCTCTGCAGTCTGCAGGCTGTTAGTCGTGAGTGCGGCTGCATTTGGGAGGATTCCAGCCTCCGTTTCAATCTGGGTCTTCTATGAGCTTAGAGCATTTATTACGAGTTCCGGAGCAAGGCCTATCTTGCACTTATTCTCCCCATGACGTTCTAGGAAGAGTACGTACTTAGCACAACCATGCTAAGCGATCATGACATGAGTTGAATTTAGGAATCTCTCAAATATACCTGTTTATTTATCATAACATGAATATTAATAGTTCTGAAAATGTTAGCACTCTTATTTCGATATTCGTCAGATATCTAATATGTCTGTTTAACTTCATGTGGGTTCCCTGGAGGGGAGACTCTGTCAGAAAGCTTTTAAGAAGAACACTCACTCCATTTCAACATGAGTAGGAGGCAGAAGTCGGATGGGATTGGCGGAGGAGCGGCATTACTGACCTAAGTCACCTGAGCTTAGGATTACCCTGCAGGGCTTTCCCACCTTACACCTAGGAAGCTGGCTCTGTAGCCGGAACTCCTGCCATGGCCCCGATGCAGCCTGCTTTAGAGCATAGGGAGAAGCCTGGGTGAGCAGGTCGTCTGCGCCCAAAGGTAGCTCGGAGGTGTATTTGTCTGAGAATACACAGCATCGGTCCTAAAAGGAGAGCACCAGATTCCTCCGGAATTTCACTGTATTCACCTAAATTCTTTGAAACCCAATTTCTTCCTTCACCACTCAGTTTTGGAAAGATTTTCAAGCACCACTGATGACTTCATTTTCACACTTCGCCTTTCATAACTTTATAATGGAGGGGCGAGATTTTTGAGACCTGCTCTGTCCTGGATTTGTGGGCTTACTTTGCTTCCTGCACCATTTGTTACTCCTCTCCTGCCTCATTCCTTCCCTTTGCTATTTCCGAAAATGCATTCACCCTCTTGCACTCGAGTTTTCAGAGAAATAAGAGCTCTGTTCAACTTGTCGTCTTTTTTTTTTCAACTTGTCGTCTTTTCCAGGTTATTCTTTGTATCTAAGCGCATACGTTGAGCTTTTCCGAGCCAGTGTCCCGGTTAGCCCACAGAGACACATGCCAGCACTAATCAATTTTAAAACAGCAAAGCAATACTATGTCATTAATACTGCACATAGTATTAATTCCCACTAATCTTATTACTTGGTCTTGTAAATAGAGCCAAACAAGCTAAATTTCCCAGCCATTTCTTAATATCCTTATTTATCTCATTGGACCTCTTACCCTCTAAATAATCTCATCCTGAAATTCCTTCTTTCTTTTCCTTGTTATCCAATAACCTCCCACTGAACATTGATTCTCTGTGATTACTTTAATCTGCTGGTCTTGGTAGTACATTCCTGCAATCCCAGCACCAGAGAGCCTGAGGTAGATGCTTGGGCTGTAGGGTGAGTTCAAGGTCAGGCTGAGATACTTAGTGAGATCCTGCATCAAAAACAAGAAATAGGGGCTGGAGAGATGGCTCAATGGTCTAAAGCACCTACTTGGAACAAGCTTAGCAAAGCACAGGGACCCCGGTTCAATCCCCAGCACCACATGCCAGCCAGCCCCGCCCCCTGGTGGGCTGAGCTGGCCACACACACACACACCACTCTCTCTCTCTCTCTCTCTCTCTCTCTCTCTCTCTCTCTCTCTAATAAATAAAAAAATTTAAAAAAATATAAAAAAAAAACAAGAAATAGGGGCCTGCCAAATAGCTCAACAAATTAAAGTGCTTGCAAGCAGGTGCAGGGGCCGGGGGGGGGGGGGGTTCGATCCCCGGGCCTGCAGTGCCAGCCCTGTCCCTGGGGTGTGCTGAGACAGCAATCGAGACAGGGTACAGTGGTGTGCCCCTGTAATCCCAGCCCGTGGGAGGCTGTAAACCGGCAGATCACCAAGAGTCTGATCTAGTAGTGAGACTCTGAACACCCTGTAGACCCTGCCCTAAAGTACAAAAAAATACCAAGAAATTTCTGATGAAATCACTTTTGTCTGGTCTTTTGGCCTTAAACAAAAAGAATTACTATATCATATAGGTTTCTTTTGGAAACCTTTCTGGCTTCTGAGCTTTCACAAGGTGGGAACTAAATCTTCCTCCGGCACACCTTTAACATCAGGCTTTGTAGCCAAATGTGTCTCCCCACTTACTCAGAGCCAAGCAAACAGAATTCACAATCATCAGTCTAATGCTAAGGGCTTTTTATGCCATATAATCTTTAAGAGCTGAGGTATAACAGAAGCCCTATGCACACTAATCCTTATTTATATATTCTAAGGTAGACAAATTACTAAAATAGTGAGAAAATGATATGCCCGGAGTGCGAAGGGTCGCCTCCCTGCTGTGCTCTCGTAAGGCAGCAGAGAGAACTTTGTACGGTTTTGTGTCTCTTTTTGCGAGCCCACGGACACTGATAATGAGCGCGCCACCTTCATAGCTAATCACCTTCCAGAATGAGCACTTCCGGGCGTGACCAAAGGAGCTGTCCGAGGTGCAATGTAGGAGTCTGCAGGGGCCGACACCGAGTCCATACTTGTTGACTGATGTGGTGACCAGCAAAGCAAGCGCGAGCACACGCCCTGCAGATGCTGGCAGGAGGACACTAGACGGGAAGAACAGTGATTTCAAAGGTGCTGCTGATCACCTTGTGAAGTAGGCCACCGTGCGCAGTGCTAGTCACTTGCGGTTGCTAAGGCCCAGCTCTCACGCACAATGTGCAAGAAACGGTTTTATTACTGACAGGAAGCAAGAAACACACACCTGGGGTTCATGTTGAACGGAACCAGCAGACTCAGGAACGCTGCCTGAGACGTACCTAGTTCCTCCTGCATGTGCACCCCCTTGCACCACAGTGAAGGATCCCAGAAAGCTGCTCCCCTTGGGTTTTACACCTATAGTGCCACACCACTCCCTAGGCTAAGGCTCTGGGGGAGTCCTGTTCTCTGGAGAAATGGAACAAAGCCAGGCAGGGCTGCTGCAGCCAATCCTATCTCCCTCCAGATGCTCCATTTGGAGGGCAGCTATGGTCATTCCAGAGAGCCACAGGGGAAGAGAGTACAGAACTACTGGGTTGGTCCAAGGCCACCTCCAAACTTCACAGATTTTCTGTCAGAAAGAAGTGGAGAGAGAGAGAGAGAGAGAGAGAGAGAGAGAGAGAGAGAGAGGAGAGAGAGAGAGAGAGAGAGAGAGAGAGAGGAGACAGACAGACAGACAGAGAGACAGAAACAGAGAGAAGCAAAGACAGAGAGACAGACAGAGAGACACAGAGACAGACAGACAGACACAAAGACACAGACAGAGAGACAGAGAGAGACAGAGGAGAGAGGGAGAGAGAGAATCAAGGAATGAGGTCAAGAAGTAAAAGAGTGCTAGATAGGGCTCTAAGACTCGTAGTAAAGAATTGAGATTTTACACTGATTTTTTTTTTTGGTGGGGGGCTGGTTCAGGCTGCCTTAAGGGCAGGTCTGGTAATGCAGGTGGAGGTGGGGATCAACTCATGGTATCCTGCGCCTGACTGCATTTGCCTGAGCGGACACTTAAACAACTGAGCAAACCAGCAGGCTTCCATGAGCTTTTTTTTTTTTTTTTTTTTTTTGCAGTACCAGGGACTGAACTCAGGACCTTGTGCTTGCAGGGGCCCAGGGAGATAGCTCAGTAGAATAAGCGCTTGCTGCCTGGCAAGCTCAAGGGCTTGAATTCAATCGGGCCTGAGTTCAATCCCTGGTTCTGAAAAAAAAAAAAAAAAGGATTACTCTCTCTCACATGAGTTTTTACTCTGAATGAGACAGAAGTTATTGCACAGTTTTGAGCAGAGTCCGAGGGATTGCCCTTTCGTTTTTAAAGCTGCTGTGTTAAGAATGCATTGAAGGGCGCCAACAGGGGCAGGGAGCGAGCGAGGAGGCCGCAGTCGCAGAGGGCTGGAAGGTGTCTCTAAGGTGGAACCGTAGAGACCAGGAGCGGCTGCACGCTGAATGCATCCATGTGATGTCCTATTAAGCACTCAGTAGGTGGTAAGTTTCAGGTGATAACTGACGTGGTTCAGTAACTGAATTTCAAATTCAGAGAAGTAGAGGTAGAGCTCACTCCCTCATCCGCGGTCTGTAAATCAGTGGGATTGAAATAACATCACCTCTGAAATAAGGATAAAAGACTTGAAGATACAGTACAGGAAGCATCCAAAGATAAAGATAAAACCCAGTCTTTGTAGCTGATAAAATCCAAATGATGGATTTATTTGAAAGAGAGGACATTGGCCACTTGTGTCAAAGCTGGTAACTGTCCAAGTAAGGTGATGAGAATTTATCAGGTAATTTAGATGCCAGAAGAGATCGGAGACTATTAATGACAAACCTAGTCTCTCCTTTCAATTATTTAATAAATATTTACAAATATCCTTTTTTTTATCTGTGTAGGCTTTCAACATCTAAAGAACATGACATATTCTGTTCTTTCTGTACTATTAGACATAAAGTTTAAAATAATGACTTCTCTACCCATTCAAAACCAATCTATACTTTCTTTTTTCAGAACTGGGGATTGAACACAGGACCCTGCGTTTGCCAGGCAAGCATTTATTCTACTGAGCTATCTCCCTGGGCCCCATATTTTCTGTTTAAAGAGAAAAAAATACTAAAAACAATTATAGAAAATTTCTAAGCAAGTTAGCAGAAGATAAGCAAGTCACCTTTAAAGCTCCAGCTTTAATCATCCTTTCCCGAGTCTATGCAGAATAATTTCTATCAATTGTCTGGATTATCAGCAGGCTGACTATAAGAACTGGTTGATAGAGTATAGATTCATGGAGAATATTAATCAGAAAGTTTCAAGAATATTTAAGTAGGATTCATGCATATTATGACCTTAGACTTAAGTTTTGGGAGTTTGCACCTAATTTTTTAAAAAAACACATTCCACTTTAGCATTTCTAAGTTGAAGAGACTTTTCATTTGTATTAGTCACATCTTGCCTCCCTTTAACTTAATCTACTACTACCAGTGAGCCCTTCTGTGACAATTTTTTTAAACCTCTTTATTTTGTTGATCCTGTAAATGTTTAAAGATAGATGGCTATCGTGTTCCTCCAACCAATATATAGCCTCATCATTCTTTTCTTTTGCAGACTAAACATTCTAGTTTTCTCTAAACATTCCTTATGTGACACCATGTCTAGCCCTTTTACTATCTTGCTTGTCCTATGTATTAGCTCCAATTTGTCAATGTCTCTCCTAAAAAAAATGGCAAACCAAAACTGAGCCTAGCACTTGGCAACGCCTCCGATCAGGGCCTACTACTGCAGTACGAATTTTTAACCTCCGTATTCCAGCCACTCAGGCTGATTGCAGTGCCTAAGTCTTTTCTTACTATTGTCTTGCAAATCACTCCTACTGGATTTCTCCACTAACTTACAGTAGACTTACAGTCTACTAGCATAACAAACATGTTCTAATATAGAAGAAATTGGATTTTCCTGCAGAGGGAAAGAATCTGCAGTTGAACCCCTAAATCTGCTTTTATTCCGCTTTACTTTGTAATATTTAATAAGTCATTAGTTATTTGAAAATTCCATGCAAGTTAAAAATATAAAAAGCGCTGTTATCTGAAATAATTTGAACATCAAAACAAATGAAAAGGTCATTACTAAAATTATAAAACTTAAGGTCAATGCAAAAAAAATAAATTTCCTGTGAGACCCTGCACAAAAAAAATCCTTAAAAAATTTCCTAAAGAAGATATGTAGGGCTGTGGAGAAGGCTCAGTAGAACAAGCGCTCCCCTGATAAGTGCAAAGGTCTGAGTTCAATCCCGGTTCTGGAAAGAAAGAAAGAAAGAAAGAAAGAAAGAAAGAAAGAAAGAAAGAAAGAAAGAAGGAAGGAAGGAAGGAAGGAAGGAAGGAAGGAAGGAA
>NW_004524824.1:1511824-1542301 GCF_000260255.1 Octodon degus
GAAAGAAAGAAAGAAAGAAAGAAAGAAAGAAAGAAAGAAAGAAAGAAAGAAAGAAAGAAAAATATGTACATTATATATGGTAAAGTTTATAGCTTAGTTTAGGTACAAAACCATAATGCAAATCCAAAAGTCTCCCAAGTGGTAAATGAAGAAGGAGGACAGAACAGCACGTGGACTGTTCAACTTTGAGTAGACAAAGCTCGATGCTGTTATCTAGAAACACATTAAAATGGGTTGGAGCGTTTGTAGATCATAAAGTAATTGTCATATATAGAAATGTTTTAAAATTACTAAACTGCATACTGACAATGACTACATTATGCTACAATAAAGATTTTTTAAATACTTTGACAAGAGACTTCTATTCAGAAAACACAAGAACTTTAAAATTTTATTTAAAAATCATAAAAACTTAGCAAAATCATATGAATAGATGTGTTATGAAGCCAGACATGCAAATGACAAATGAGCTCACCAAATGTCACAGTCATTAGCCACTGCACACAGAAACCCTAACACTCGCAGAGCGTCACATAACAAACGAAAGGAGCAAAATAAAATAAAACTGAAGACTTAGAGCCAATAAAAACACAGAGCAATTAAAACACTTTTGCTGATGAGCACGCCATGTGGCATAGACACTTGGAAAAGCCGCTTTGTAGAACTTATGTCCAGATAAAGACCTGCCCATTAGCTGGACACGGATCCCAGCAAGAGTGTCTCCAGGCATTTGCTGTGGCAGAGCTGATGCTTAGGCCCATTCTAAAAGTTCTATAAATCTTTTATAGGACGATTATACCTAGTCCTCAAACCAGGAAGTGGAGACAGTATCCTGCACTCTAACTCTGCATCAAACGATGGACATCCGTGCCAATGAGTGCTGCTCAGTGAAGAGGAGGAGTGAGCTACTGAGACACACCATGCCACGCCACACCACACCACGCCATCCACGCCATGCCATGCCATACCATGCCACACCAAACCACAACACACGGGTGAATGCCATGAAGTGAAAAAAAATCAACTTGAAAACACTCCCTTATTGATTTTTTTTTTTTTTTTTTTTTCAGTACCAGGGATTGAACTCAGGACTCTGCGCTTGCCAGGCAAGTGCTTATCCTACTGAGCTATCTCCTTGGCCCAAGAATTTTTTTTTTTGCATTGTATTGACCTAATTAGATGACATTCTGAGAGAGACAAAACACTATAATATGTCAATATTTAATTCAAATTTAGGCAGAAAGTATAGCCAAATAATTGCACAAATGATTTTTGTGGTTCTGATTTGTGTTATTTGCCTGTATCTTACTATAATGATATGACACTGTGTGTTTGCCAGTTCTCTCTCTCTCTCTCTCTCTCTCTCTCTCTCTCTCTCTCTCTCTCTCTCTCTCTCTCTCTCTTTCTCTCTCTCTCTCTCTCTCTGCTATATTTTAGGGAAGGGTCTACAGGGTATTCAGGGTCTCACTACTAGATCAGACTCATAGTGATCCGCCTGTTTACAGCCTCCCAAGAGCTGGGATTACAGGCACGCACCACCACGCCCAGTCTCAATCACCATCTCAGCGTGCCCTGGGGGCGGGGCCAGCACAGCAGGCCCGGGGATTGATGCCCCTAGCCCCTGCGCCTTCTTAGAGGTGCTTTAATGCCAATTCTCATAGTCATATGCAACATACAGTGTCAATCTTAATAAATAAAAACTTTAAATCATTTAAGACATCACAAGATTTCAGACCTTAAGGCACAAGGTGTTAAACTATTTCAAATGTATTACAAGTATATGAGATAACCTCTCTAAAGTGGGTGGATAAAAAGTTACAACCTAAGTAATGTTAGCGAAGAGTGAAGATTGTAAGGTCAGAAAGAATCGTACACAAAAACTATTACCCAGTTAGTAAAGTTGATTCAGAAATTAATAACTCTGGGGGACCACCCACTCAGGGTTCCCCTCCTGTCCCACTCTTGGACAGGAGCTTTCTTTCTCCCAATAAATATATTCTGCTCTTAAAAAAGAGAAACTAATAACTCTGAAATCACTACACTGAAATGTACCAATTAAGTATATAGGTGGAAGATGTTGGGATTCAAGGCGCAGTGTTGGGCTGCAGTCTAGCAGAGCAGGGGGCTAAATAATTCTTGCTCTCATCAGTTATAGAAGCTGTGTGGAAGCAAGCTTAGCCTGAAATACGTGCAGAGAGCCACATGTAGAAGTATTTGCAGCTGTCTGCATGTGCAAGAATTACTAGCCTTTCATTTTTATTCTGGAATTGAGAAGGCTTGCATTATATTACAGTGATATAGGAGCAAAAAATATGTGTAATACCTAGATTATTTAAATTCTTTCTTTCTTTCTTTCTTTCTTTCTTTCTTTCTTTCTTTCTTTCTTTCTTTCTTTCTTTCTTTGCAGTACCAAGCATTGAACTCAGTCAGGACCCTGCATCTACCAGGTAAGCGCTTATTCTACTGAGCCATCTCCCCAGGCCCATAGATTTTTATTTCACATGTTATTATCCAAATAAAGGTATGGAGTTTCTTGGAAAAAAACATTGAATTTAAGATTGAGGTTATACAAATTTAACTTAGAATTGTTTTGTAATCCCAGAAAGCAAAAAAGTTAGTTCAAAGAAGAAAAAAAAAAAAAATCCATTACTGGGAGTTTGTAGGGGGACACAGGCGACAGCTGAAGGAGCGTGCAGGGTGTAAAATTGGAACAACGGAAGCTAGGTAACGCAATATTCAAACACAACACGATGTATAAAATAAATACCCATGCTAGTATAAATAAAAATAACTGAATAAATCAATTATTAGAGATGAAGTACACTGCTGAGAAATTTCTAAGTATCTCGCTACTGCCATACGAAAATGCAGAGGGTAACATCCTATTGTCAAGTATAAACTGCGTAGACCTTCCTCCAAGGAGCACAGCGTGGAAAGCGAGACAAGAAACTGTGCAGTGAGGAAATTAAAGATGACTCTCACTGGAGGACATGCGCGAGCCCCACGGACAGGCTGCACCTTGATGTGTAAGGAGAACAGATGGAAGGTCTGGGTTTTCTTTTCCTCAAACACAGTAGTCACCCTCTAACGAGAGAAAACTGACACTGAACCAAAATCGAAGAACAATCTATAAATTTTTGACCTAGCCTACTTAAAACTGTCAGCATTGTCAAAAGTGGGGAGAATCTGAAAAGCTACTGTAAACCACGCTTTTGAGGACCTGAAAGATCACAAAGGCCGTGCGTGCCTCAGCCGGGGTCACAGCTCCCTCCGCCGATACAAGACGTGGAGTAGATAAGGAATGGTTCAGAAAGTATCAACTTTACATAAGAATTAGGCGGCAAAACTGGTTCATTGATTGTGACAAATGATACATTAACAGTATAAGAAATCACGTGTGCATTTTGGCATTCCTGTACAAAATTCACTTTCATTTAAATCTAAAACTTATTTGATGGGGCCATCGAGATATCTCAGTAGACTAAAGGGGCTGCCTACTCAAGCTTAGGCAAATGCAGGGACCGTGGTTCAATTCCCAGCAACACATACACACTAGCCCTGTCCCCAGGGTGCACTGAGCTGACCAGAGTATGGGTGTGGTGGCAGATGCCTGCAATCCCAGTGCTGGGGAGGCTGAAAGCAGGAGGATCACCATGAGTCCAAGCTGTGTAGTGAGACCCTGAAGCAACCAAATACATTTTTTTAAAAAATTAAAAATTATTTGAAATTAAAGTTAGCTTTATGTATGCAAATATTCATAGCAGCTATGGAAACAATCCAATGGAATTCTAAATCTGCAGAACGGAATGAAAATGGAAATGCGGACTGGAAACAATGCAAATGTCCTTCCCTGGGTAGATGGCTAGACTCCTATACCGTCAACTGCTGCTGGTCAGTGGAAAGAAGCATATCACGGTATGCTGGATCTCAAATGAATTGGGCTAAGTTAAAGAAACCGCACTGGAACTGCTACTTGCTATATGAGTCAGTTTATATGTCATTCTCCAAAGGGAAAGCTACAGGAACGGGAAGTGGGTCCGTTATTGCCAGGAATTTCAATATGGAAAATGACTAACTGCAAAAACTTATGGAATATTCGTTTCCAGATTACCATACTTTTATGCCTTTACTATAGCAGTGGTTTTGTTACACGAGTGTATGCAGTTTTACAAACTCATGTTGCGCTATTCATAGAGAGTACATTTTATTCTGAAGTATTCCTCTGCTAAAACATTTTTGAAGAATGAATGTCTGATTAAGAATAGAACCAGGAGTGGTGGTGTGCGCCCTTAATCCCAGCACCTAGATGGCTGAGGCAGGAGGATCCGCATGAGTTCGAGGCTAGATGAGGCTATGCAGTGTGTGAAAGGCCAACCCAGATTACACAGCAAAGCCCTATCTCAAAAAACAAAAACAATAAAATGTCTACTTTTCAGAAAGAGAAAGAAAAATAATCAGGAAAATAAAATATTTTCCTCTCTTATCTTTGTCCTTCCTATTATTTTTGTAGCAGAGATCTGCTGGTAAGAAATTGTCTTGTTATTTATTCATTTGAAAATTTATTTTGGCTTTATTCTCACAGACAGCTTTCCTCATTATGCAAGTATGAGTTTCTTTTTTTCTCTTTCTGAAATTCTTCTACTGTTTTCTATTTCCATAATTTCTAATGAAATGTCAAATCTGTGGGCCGCTGTACAAGCCGGACATGCTTTTCTTTATCTTCACTCTTAAACAATTTGACTTTAAACCCTATAAGAGTGACTTTCTTTGATTTTCCCCACATCTTGGGGTGTTTATGGAGTTTCTTCAACAAAATCTTTTACTAATTTACAAGGACCTTAATACCTTTTTACGATTATGATTATGATTATTATGATTATTTACTTATTGTTGTGTGTTTGGTATAGAGTCTCACTACCCAGCTCGGACTTGTAGTGATCCTCCTGTTTTCAGCCTCCCAGAGCTGGGGTCACAGGTGGGCATCAGCACGCCCAGCCTCAGTGGCCGGCTCAGTGGGCATGGGGAGGTGGGTCCGGCGTGACATGTAGTTCTGGGGATCAAACTCTGGTCCCTGGGCTTGCCTGAGCAAGCTCTTAGTCCACTGAGCTATCTCCTGGGTCCTTCAATAATTTCTTTAAAGAGAAAAATCACTAAAAACAGTGATACAGAGTTTCAAAACAAGATAACAGGAGGCTAACGATGGCTATTACGTTGCATATCATCTTCAGAGTAGTTGCGCAGATTACAGGACGCAAGCATGAAAGATTAATCACACAATATAAAGCACGATAATTTCTTCAGTTTTAGCACCTTTCTCTCTCCTACTTTTGAGGTTCTGTTGACACATATGTTAGACCTTTGATATTTTCCCATAAGCTTCTGGGGCCCATTTATTTATTTATTCAGACTAGAAAACTTCCATTCCTCTCTGCTTTGAGCTCACCCACCCTTTACTCTGTTATCTTTTTTCTGTTATCAAACTTAGCAGGCCCAGGGAGATAGTTCAGTAGAATAAGCGCTTGCCTGGCAAGCGCAGGATCCTGAGTTCAATCCCTGGTACTGCAACAAAAAAAAAAAAAAAAAAAAAAAAGAAAAAAAAAATAACTTATCAAGTGAAATTCACATTTCTGGTATTGAACACAATAGAATGTCTATTGGCTTTATGGTGTTACGCTTTGTATTTGTCTGCCAAGGTTAACTGAATTCAACTATTTGTATATAGCTATTTTCTAATGCCATGCAAGTGCTGTATTATTTGTTGCCTTTGTTTCTTATAAATGTCATTACAGAGTACCACAAGGGACAGCTTCAATAAGAGAAATGCACGGTCTAAGGCTTGCCAGCTAGAAGGCCAAAATCAAGTGCCAAAAGTGTGGCTCCTTTCTGTGCGGCACGAGTCGGTCTCACGCCCCTCCTCTGACGTTCACAGCTTCAGGCAGTGCCGGCCTTTCACACGCTTGGTTTCCTTGGGGGCCTCTGTGTGATCTTCGTTCTGTGTCTGTTCTGGTGCATAACTTTCAGTTTTTAATGCAGACAGAATCGTACTGAAGTTCACACTGGTGATCTCATCTTAACTTGATTTGCTCAAAGCCCCTAGGGTCAAATCATTGCGCGCACACACAGGTACCAGTACCAGGGTTCTGATGTGTTTTAGAGAAACACAAGGCATCCCACGACACTCGTCTCCAAGGTCTGACCTGATAAATCTGCTAGAATGGTCCTTTGGTGCGGAGTTGCTGATTATCTGCCCCACTAGGTGGATGGAACTTATGTGTTTATTCTTTTTTTCTCTCTTGTTTTCATGTGTATATGGGCTCATGGACAACTATGTTATGTTTGACTTACAATTCAATGTCATGTTATTTCTGACAAATGTTTTCATCTTTCGCCATTAGAAGCTTCTTCCATTGGCCTCCATACCCTTTTATTTCCATTTCTAAGACTATGTTTATAACTTTTTAAATGTATTTAACTTATACATTAAAATGTAAAACTTGTGCCTACTGGGTATCATGCAGTATACACCACTTTAGGTAATTCTCTTTGGGTTTAAATCAGGGTAAACACAGCTATATCTTCAAATACTTATCATTTCTTTATTCTTTTATTAACCTTTGGTTCCTTTTATGTAATTTTAGATCGAATCCTAGCCAGTACATAACTTTTGGTAGAACTCTGGCTTTGGCCATAGTATGATGAAAACTATTATTTGTTTGGGGGAGAAATTAATTTTGTTCAATTATGACTCTTAGTCTTTCTTACTGTCTGCTTGATAGCTCGAATCTGAAGCCTGTCAGTCTTTTGCATGCATGTGGGATTCGGTGGTCGACCTGAGGCTGAGCAGCTTTTATACTTGAATAATGAATGTTCTCACAGGTTTTTCAGATTTCAAACTTATCCTCTACTTCCAGTGTCCGTGGCTCTGGGACGTCAGGTCTCAAGATCAGAGGCTGCTGGGTTTTCTAGCTCTAGTAAGATTTTAGTCACCTACACCCTAGTGCTCAAGGATGCTTCCTGCATTTAAGACAAAGCTAGAAACCAAAACACAATAAAGCAAACTTGGGAAATCTACACACTGCTGCTGACTATCTGAAGTCTTGGCTCTGGCTTATGGTCTGCCTGTTTACTTGTTGCTGTCACTCTATTTTTGTTTTGTCTCCAGAGTCTACATGCATTAAGGGTTTTAACAGATTTTCCCCAAAACTTAGTTTTCTTGTGCTTGACTAGTTTGCAGGAAATTTAAATTTAAACCACCAAATATGAAGCAGATAATCCTTATCTGCTTTTGTATCTGGAATATATTTTCAAAAATTATCTATCAAGGGCCAGATAGCTCAGTGGATTAAAGCGAGTGCTTAGGCAGAGAGCAAGGAACAGGGCTCGACTCCTCGCATGCTGCGCCAGCCCCACCCCTGGGGTGTGCTGAGATGGCGATTGAGACTGAACGTGGAGGCGTGTGCCTGTAATCCCAGTGCCTGGGAGACTGAAAACAGGAGGATCACTAGGAGTCTGACGTGTGTAGTGAGATCCTGTAGACCCTGTAGATTCCGTACTAAATGAAAAAAAGTTATCAATTTTCAGAGGTCTTTAGTTTGTGCAGTAGTGTGTGTGTATCGATATGGGTTGAGAACATGTAGTATGCACCTGAATTTTTCACGTCAAGTTGATCTGAGACACTGGAATATTAAAATTACACATGTATTATTAGCTCATGAAAAGTAATATAGCTAGAAATTTGTGAACAGTTTAAACAATCAAAAAAGCAAGCAGTGGTAAATTTTATACTATAGCCCAGTCTTTCCTTAAAGAAAAAGTAAAAGATATTTACCGTAATTAGAAGCTAATAGAGAAAATATTTTTATGAAAACATAGAGACCTACCATAGTTCTTGTAGAAGAAAATTTGTAACTTTAACTGTTACAATTAAATAAAAAAGAAAAGTAAATGATGATTTAGAAAAGCATAAAATAAAATGCTATGAGAAGTACATAAACAACTTAAACTTTCAAAAAGTAGCATTTGTTCTATTTGACTAAATAAACAGTGCCTGACACAACTGTAGCTGTATTTATACATAAAATAGAGAAAAAGAGAAAATGTAACACATTGTGAGCAAAAGCCTGTGGAGACAGCTCGGAGGTCCAAGTGCCTGCCTGGCCGGCGCAAAGACCCGGCTTCCGCCCCTGTACCAGCCACTGAAATCAGGCGTGGTGGCGCGGCACATAACCCCAGCGCTGGGGAGGCTGAGACAAGAGAATCACTACTAGTCCGAGCTGCCTAGCAAGACCCCGTACCAAATAAATAAATAAATAAATAAATAAATAAATAAATAAATATTTAGAAAAATTATTGCCCTAAGCAATACTGACTGAGATGCTTTTGGGTGAGTGAAACAAAACCATTTCTATTTGGCTACAGTGGAAAATCAAAAAGGCAGTTTACAAAATCTAGTTTACTTACTCCTGTATGACTCGGTATCTGAAACGCATTAATCAGATTACAGAAACAGTATTAGCTGTATTTTAATCACTATTGAAACTTCCAGTTCCTGAGCCACGCACACAGCTAAACAGAGCAGGTCGTGGTCACCCGACGGCCCACTTGGTGGCCCCACGACCCCGACCGCCCGGCAGTCTGCTCCCTGTCCAGGGCTGTGCTCTCGGCTAACCAACAGCTCCCTCACTGAACCCTGCCCAGCCAGAAGGAAACGCGAACGCATTTGCTCAGATCCAAAGGCGTCTGGCTTTGCCAGAGCACTTTAATTTGCCGGCCACTGGGCGAGGGAAGCGTTCGCCTGAAACGGCCTGCGGTCCTGGCAGCGCCGACAGCAAGCAGGGACCAACTGCGACCAAGGGGAGTGTGGCTGTGCTCCAAGCAGCACATTTCCTTGAAACATATTCTCTCGGAGCATATTAAAAAGAGCTAGAAAGTCTGGTTAGCGTTTAAATCACCTTACAGGCTCTCACGTGTAGGCCACTGGTTGGGATCATAGAAGTCATATTCACACATTCGCAGGAGGTTTCCGTCTTGTCTAGACTCCTTGCTTTGTGCATCACTCAGAAGACCTCCGCTGGCTGCACTTCCAACGCCTCTGCAAAACCTGCACTGCGAGAGGACCAAGAGGACAGGGACGCCACAGCCTGAAAGCCAAAACCCAGCCATGCATTTGAGAGGGACCTCTGTGCCCGAGCCTGAAAGCACGTCTGACATTCCTTGATTGCAAGCTGTCAGACTGACGACACCTGAAAATTCGAAATTGGATATTCTGTAGTCATTTCAGCTACATTTAGAAAGTATTTTGCGGAACTCCGTCATGTGCAGTATCAATCATGAAATATTGCAATCGTCCTGTGTATATTTGGTGTAGTATTGAATTGTTACCACTGTACTAAAATAAGCTTTATAAATTGTATCAATTTATGTATTTCAATGTAGTAATATTTCACTCATATTCCAGTGATAGGAAAAATTCTTACTTCTTTCCAATTTAATTGTTAGTATTTTTTTCCTGATCTTAGAGATTACATACAGAATCTTCCCATAAGCTAGAATAAATATTTATGATGCAGCCCATCTCACCAACTTCCACCCAAACCGACAAATCCTCAGCAGTTATGGATCACCATTCTAACTGGAACTGAGAATTCCAGCCAGGAGCGGCGGGACAGAAGCCAAGGAATTGCAATGCCTAATGGTTATTACGCTGGGAAGCGTCGGCTGAAGGCCTGGCCGGTGGCCAGGCAGCTTTCAGGCGCCAACAGAAAGCATGACTCAGATTTTTCGTATAGCATTGAGGCGCACAGAGAAAAATTGACAGATAGCCCTCGTGGAGAACTAAATTAAGATGGGCTTATCTCTAATTCAAATGAGAGAAATCACTCCAGTTCATCTATGAGTCCTCAGGAGACGAGATTGCCCTACCATGGTAGCTAAAAAATGCACATGAGAACCCAGGCTCTCACCTGAAGCAGTTATCAGCCATAACCAATTATTTGTGTTTGAACCTTTCTGTCTTAACTATCAGCATTCTTCTGTGGAAAGGAATATTATTTGATTGTTGCAGTACTAATTTGAAGCGGCATTAAAATCAATTTCTAAATAAAGAAAATATGACATAAAGACAGTAAAACAATCAGATTAAAGGTATTTCCCTCTGAATTATAAACCTACAATAGCTTTAAGCAAGCCTAAAAGGGCATGCAAGGAAATAAATATAAATATAAACATGGTATTTAAATATAAGTGTAGTATTTAGTTTTCAAATAGTATTGAACAAAATATTTTAAGAAGAAAATAATGCAAACATTCAATTGTTGCATCTATTTTTCAGTTCTGCACAAACATAAATTATGGCAAATCAAGGAGGGATGTGAATGACCAGCAGGGAATAGTGAACTCAGGGAAGCTCAGCGCTTGTGCCCCAGCCGCTGAGCAGGCACCTGCAGGTCAGCGAGAAAAGGACCTCAGCAGCAGGATGGCCGGCAAAGGAAACGGACGGGCAGCGAGAAAAAGAAGTTCAAGAGCTCGGGACCCGGGGAGCAGCGCTGGCCAACTCTCCTAAGCGAATACTCACTAAGCATAATACTAAGTTAATCTGTCACGCTGAAAAGTAAAAATAGGTAGTTCTCACTCCCCTAGCATTTTGTCAGTGTCATATTTTTAAATACCTACACGTTTTGATCCAGATTCCCGTTACAGGAATTTTTTCTGTACGTGCTGCCCATGGCTACAAAACGGCACATACTATAAGGGAGCCGTCCAGACAATTTTCAATTATATCAACAAAAAAGTGAAAGAAATTAAATATCACTTGGAGATTACTCTTTAAATAGGTCATGGCACACACATGCGTCATATCCCTCAGCAACAATTAAAAAAAATTATGTGCATTAATACGGAAACTTCGTTAATACAATATTGTATTAAGAAGAAATTGGAAAAGAATATAAAGAGTTATATCCTGTAATCCACACTACAGTAGTACTTTGAGATGTACACACTACAGTAGTACTTTGAGATGTGTGCATGCATGTGTATGTGCATGTGTGCACATGTGTGTTGCACATTTGTGTGCATACACATGTGCATGAATGTGTGTGCATGTATGTGAGTGTGTATGTGCACGTGTGTGTGCATGCATGCTTCTGCATGTGTGTGTGCATGCATGTGTGTTTGCGTGTGTGTGTGTGTGTGTGTGTGTGTGTGTAAACAGAAAACCCAGCCCCTGCAGTGCCTGCGGGAAGTGGGGGTGCGCACACAGGGAAACTGAGCTTCCTATGTCCCTGCTCTGATTACTCAAGTGCTTTTCTTATACAAATATTTTCATTTTATACTCACAATTTCTTTTTCAAATGTATTCCACCTTCATTTTCAAGTACAAGCACTAGTTTAATGCAGCAAATACTTAGCCATGATGGAATGTGTTCAAAATTGTTCTTTTCTTTATTTTCAGTTTTCCCTAAGATTTCTCCCTCCCTCCCTCCCTCCCTCCCTCCCTCACTCTTTCTCTCTTCTCTCTCTCTCTGTCTCTGTCTGTCTCTCTCTGTCTCTATCTCTGTCTTTGTCTCTGTCTCTCTGTCTCTCTGTCTCTCTGTCTCTGTCTCTCAATCTGTGTTTCTGTCTCTTTCTGTGTCTTTCTCTGTCTCTGTCTCTCTTTCTCTGTCTGTCTCTGTTTCTGTCTGTCTCTCTGTGTCTCTGCCTCTATCGCTCTGCCTCTCTGTCTGTCTCTCTCTGCTTCTGTCTCTCTGTCTCTGTCTCTTTCTGTCTGTCTCTGTCTCTGTGTGTCTGTCTCTGTCTCTCTGTGTCTCTGTCTGCCTCACTCTGCCTCTCTCTCTGTCTCTGTCTGTCTCTCTTCCCCCAACCCCATAGAATTGAGTCCAGGCCTTTACACTGTGCTGCACCCCTTTTATAAATTTACTTCAGTTTAGTTTAATTTTGATACAAAATACAAGATTATAGGCATACACATCACTTTGGTCTAGTATATTCATTTTCTGTTGTGGGATTTTTTTTCTTTTATATTTTGTTCTTTTTTTTTTTTTTTCGTAGAACTAGGGATTGCACTCAGGCCCTTGCGCTTGCCAGGCAAGCGCTTATTCTACTGAGCCATCTCCCTGGACCTGACTTTTGTTCATTTTTTAAAGAGAACAAAAATAGTCAAACAAAAAAAAGAGAGAGAGAGAGAGAGAGAGAGAGAGAGAGAGAGAGAGAAACTATACAGGATTTCACTAAAGAAAATAATAAGGATTCGACAATGGTTGCTATATTGCATATTGATGTCCAATAATCTTTTAAGTTCCTTTTAAAATTATTTTATGAGAACATGTTTATAATACATAATGAATTCTTCGTCAAGAGCCTGGTATATGTTCATGCCAGAGATCCACCCCTTTAACTGGCTTTTCCCTCCAACCCAGGATCCTGGCCCATCTTCTCAGCACTCCTCACACTGGTTCTTGCTAGCTTGCTGCACTTTGCTTTTCAATGTCTCCGTCTGGGTTTCTCAGATAAGGAACCATGAACTCTTTAGCCTTTTCTGTTTATTGTACGTGGTATTCTGGACTCAAGGTGAATCGCCCTTCCTACAAGGGACTCTGATCGATCGTCCCTACGGCTGAATAGTCCTCCGTGTGCACACTCTTTTCAGAGCAGTGTCTCTCCACAAGTGATTTCTCTAACTTTCAAGTGATTTCCTTCGCAAATATAGCACAACGTACATATATATTCAATTTTGAGATGATATATTATTTTCCTGTATTAGTTATTTGCATTAGTGACTGGTAGAACTTATTAATTCAGGATTACATCACTTAAAAATGAAGCTTTTGGCTGGCCAGATAGCTCAGCGGACTAAAGCCCCTGCTGAAGCAGAGTACAGCGGCAGGACTTCAATCCCCAGCCTGCCCTGCCAGCTCCGCCCCCGGGCCAGGCCATGCTGAGCCAGCGATTGCCACTGGCAATGGTGACTCGGCCCTGTAATCCCTACACTTGGGAGGCTACGAACAGGAGAATCACTATACATCCAATCTACATAGTGAGACCTTGGAGACCCTGTACTACATACAAAGAAAGAAGGAAAGAAGGAAAGAAGGAAAGAAAGAAAGAAAGAAAGAAGGAAAGAAAGAAAGAAAGAAAGAATAAAACTTTTGCTGGCCACAGTGGCTCAGGCCTATAATCCCAGCACTCCACAGGCACAGGCAGGATTGTTGTTTGAGTCCAGCCTGGACTACAAAGTAAGTTCAAGCCCTGACTGAACTGCATATAGAAACCCCCATCTCAAAAGGATTAAAGAAAGAAAGAAAGAAAGAAAGAAAGAAAGAAAGAAAGAAAGAAAGATTTTTACATATAATCTTTAAAGCAGAGCCGGTCAAATAGCTCAGCAGATTAAAGAGCCTGCAAGCAGGCACAGGGGTGGGCGTTCGATTCCCCAGGCCTACTATGCCAGCCTCGCCCCCAGGGCAAGCTGAGACAGCAATTGAGAATGGGCGTGGTGGCCCGCACCTGTAATCCCAGCTCTTGGGAGACTGTAAACAGGTAGATCACTATGAGTCCAATCTAGTAGTAAGACCCTGAACACCCTGTTAAATCCTTCCCTAAATACAAAAAAAAAAAAAAAAAAAAGCTTTAAAGCAGTATCAAATAAATAAGTTTATCTTAGAACTGATCTTATTAGTATTTTCAAACACCCTTTGGTTTCAATTGATTATGTAAAAGCCATTTAACTAATACAAGTGGGCACATCATATAAATTATGCACCTATCTTACTCAAGCATGCATAGAATTAGGAATATTCATATGTGCATCTCCAACCAGTGTCATCAGTTATGTAGACACAGTAGCTCTGGCTCTGTTGTAGACTGCAGCTTGTGGCTTTGCATTATCTGAGGTATTCATCTGGAAGTGCCATTTCTGCATAGATTATCTCCAAAAGGCTCATGAATGTCTCGTTCAGAAAGGTCTACATAGATCTTAAAGAGAGCATCAGAAAGCCTGAGCTGCAAAGTCGCTAACAAAAGTCATCTCAAACCCCCAAATACCGAAGTCATGAAATAAGGAGCTTTGAAACTTGATAATGTATTCTCCGTAATAAGGAAATGACCTGCCCGCCTGCTGGGAAACTTCACTGCTCCAAGGGGACAGCAGCAAGCGCTGTGTGCACTCGGCAGGGCATCTAACGTCCGCTGCTGACGCGGCAGGCCTCGCTGCATGCACGTCAGGTGTGCACCGCACCAGAGCCCTCAGAGCCTTTGTTCAAAGCAAGAATTTGTAGATTACACATGCAGACAAAATTGTGTTTCTTTTGAAGAACAAAATATCCTCTCCAGAAAAAAAGAAAAAAGGAAGGAAGGAGAAAAAGAAAGACGGAAGGAAGGAAGGAAGGAAGGAAGGAAGGAAGGAAGGAAGGAAGGAAGGAAGGAAGGAAGGAAGCCAGCCAGCCCACCCTAGATGGGCTGCTGCAGCCTGCAGTCCCACCCTGAGGCCTCAGGATCACCGCAAGTTCAAGGCCAGCCTGTGCTGCATGGTGAACTTCAGGGCATGCCCAGCCACACAGCGAAGCCCTGCCTCCTAAGCAGTGCTGTGTGCTGGATATGCTGGTCAGCGCACACTAGGATTCCAGTGGTCAAAACTTGAGTACAGATTATGAGGCCGATGATCTTCAATGACATAAGAATATTTCATGTATTTTCTAAATATTCTAAACAGAAAACCAAACAATTTGATATCTAAATTGGATGTTGATTTATTTGTGATTTTTCTCTATTTCCTAAATCTTTAATGCTAGCTCTATTTTAGGAAATCATGAAAAACTGAGTCTTGTATTAATGGACATTAATTCTACCTATTAATGAAAATACACTGTGGTACTCTAACATTCACACAGTATGGGTGCAGCAAATTAGGATAGCTGACATCTCCTCTTGTCCTTTCCTGTGCTGGAAAGTTTTGGGCTCGTGTTTCCAAGACCGTCACAAGATGCGTACCAGTTGCCCATGAGTCAGTAGTCACCCCGCTGCACTGCGCAGCGCTCCATGGGTGTTTTGCCACCCACTATCCAGGGTCCTACCTGGTTACTTTCCCAAACTTTCTACCACATAGTAATCACTATTATAAAATTCTCCATGAGAGTAAAAATATGGTATTTGTTTTCCATATTTCAATTAAGATGGTGTTTTCTAATTGTATCCACTGTGTTGCAAGTGATAGGATTTCACTCTTTATGGCTGGATAATGTTCCATGGATGAAGGAATAAGGCCAATGGGAAGACATATATATATTTATATTCTTTATCTTGCTTCACCCATGGGTTGACATCTAGGTTACTTCTAGACTGATTTTATATCTGAACTGTGGTCCAACAGTAATGGGATATAAAGTGTATCTTTTTAAAAAATCTTGTTTATATGCCTGGTTTCAGTGGCCAGGGGGATGGCGTGGCATGTGGTACCAGGGACGGAACCTGGACCCTTGCTCTTGCGAGGCAGGTGCTTAAACCGCTGAGCTATCTTCCTGGCCCCTGACTGTACATCTTTAATATTATGAATCATTTCCTTTTGAAAGAGTATTCATAATAACTGAAAAAAAAATCCACAGTACCCACTTGTAAATTAAACCGAGGAAGTAGAAGAACTCTTCAATTAAATTTACAAAATACTAATGAAAGAAATTAAAGACAAAAAATAAAAGAAGAAAGAACTCTTTCATGTTCATGAATTGGACAAATTAATATTGTTACAATATTTATACTGCTCAAAGTGATTTATAGACACAGGGCAATCCCCATCAAAATACCAATGACACTCTTCACAGAACTAGAAAAACATTCTAAAATTTATATAAAAGCACAAGGAATCCTCAATCTCTCAAATCATTCTTAAAAGAAAGAACAAAGTCAAAGGCATCACAATAAGTAATTTCAAGACATACTAGAGACGCAGGAACCAGAACAACATTGGAGTAGCATGCAAACAATTTTAAACCTAATTTCTGGGACCAGCACGTACCAGGAGGAAGAAGTTACGCAATATAAAAAGCATCACAGGAAATGCTTTCTGAGCATGAATTTTGGACTATGACTTTTCTTCATTTTTGTCTCTATTACATTAAAGTTAAATACAACTAGTTCCGTGGTTTGGAGTTTTTGCAAGGGGAACAATATAGTACAGGATGAGTTTTATAATATTTTATAATGAGTCACCCAAAGAATTATACACAGCAAGAGCAGGAAGCCTATCCACACACTAAATACTAAAGAGTCCGGCTGAGGACCTAGGGCTCATAGGGGGCCTCCCACCAGTCCACCTGGAGGCCTGGAGCCCATAGCAAAGTCCCATGCAGGCCTGCCTCACAGATCTGTGCTAGGAAGGCCCGAAGGCCAGCTACGGAAGCTCGGAAGTCTGTGCCAGCGGGATGAAGGATCTCCACTAGCAAGCTGAGGAATCTGAACTGGAGCTGAGGTGCAATGCTCAAGGTAAGCACCAGAGCTCCCCCAGAGCACCGAAGCCATCCTCAGCTGCAGTGAGGTCCCAGGCTCCTCCAGAAATGAGGAAAGCCAAGTTCTCATCAAGAAAGCCAATGCAACAAGCTTCTCCATGAGGCGGAGCAGTGCACCCCCTCCCCTCCAGATTGAGAAAGCGATGCCAACGTTCATCGGGAAAGCCAGCACGGCCAGGTCCTCCGGCAGAACAGCCCAAGACAGCCAGCAGCTTCCAACAGCTCCAACAGCTTCTCCAGGCAGCATCCCTAATAGGGTTTTGCTTTGCTTGTTTTGTTTTGGCAGCGTCTGCTGCTCTGCCTTTACCCTGCTGGCAACAATCCTCGGGTGGACCTCCTGCACCTCGCGCTGCGTTAGTTTAATTCATCTGTGTGTAATGAGTTGATCACTAGTTAGAGATCCACAACAACTAGCAAGAAAAAAAAAAGTGTGGTTTAATAAACCATTTGAGCTTTCCGCTTCACACTGTGTAGTCCTCCACACATATGCATGACTCAACTTAAATATTCAGTGCAGTGATGTCCAACCTAGGCCACATCCCCGGCTGCGACTCTGATCAGTCACACAGCAGAAAATGGCGATGGTAAAGAGCCCGGCCTTCTGGAACCAACAGCCTGGGCCAGAGCTCTGCTTCCTCCCCTTCCTAGATTTCTCACTAAGCCAGTTTTCTCAGGCAAGCGGCAATTATTTATTGAGTGCTACTACATGCCAAGCACTTGATACAATACCTTCCACACAAGTTTATTGGGGGGATTTAATATCATAAAGATTATTGATAAAGCCCTGAACATGCTGCCTGGTATGCAGGCCACACTCTCTGTGTGATAGCTGCTGTTATTTTATTGTAGGAAGGGATGTCATTCTTGCAATCATAAATATTATATACGACCTCCCCACACAACTTCACGCCCTTCACCAACAATCTGTGGTGGATCTTTGGGGTACTGTAGCTAAACACGTTACAGCCATACTATTCTTTTTTCAGTTCGCTGTGTCTCTTTGAGCAATAAATCCATGGTTGATCTTCATGCTATGGAACTGATTTCTCCATCAAATGCTTTAGCGCCCTCCTCTTGCACCGGCACAAAGGGTCACTGCATGTTTCAGAAAGTTAAATTCAAGGTCAAGCAGCAGCTCTTCCATGATGGCGCTTATCAAGTGTAACATGCTTATCTGAACACTTACACTTTTTTGACACTCTTTCATGGGCTCAAAATTCCTCTTCTGCTTCAGCAAAACCTGAGAAGTGAGGCAAACCCAGGGGCACAAGCCTAGCCCTTCTGCGGACCCAGAACTGAACTTTGCTACACGGTGGTGGTGAGCACCAAGCCAAGGGAGTCCCAGAAATGTGGCGCCTGCAGTGTCAGAGGTTTGCATTCCTAGGAATAAACTTGAGGCACAGTGTCCAACGGGAGGCCAAATATTGTCCTAAAGATGTTTTGTTTTCTGGGACACTGGACGGGACACTGTGAGACCTGAATTCCAGACTTGACCTGGAACAAAGCAGTCATATTTTCTCCCTGATCAGAGATTTCACCTCAATAAAAAGGTTTGAGCTATGTAAATTGGCAGGTTCCTCTCAAATAAAAATTCACAAATTCTTAAGAAAAACAAAGCTGCTCACTAGCTGTTTCATAAAGAGCTAAAACAACCTTAAACCTGGGCTCTTGAGCCTGTGCTCTTGTTGCTTCTAGAATTGCTGGACTGATGTGAATCACTGTTCAACTCAAAACTACCAATTCTCAATTGGACATTTAAAAACAATTAGGAATGATAAACTCAGTAAAGGCAGAGCCCAGCCCTCTCTTAAGTCCATTATGCTGTGAACTTATCGAGTCCCCTAGGAGGGCAACACTATTATAATTTCCACAAAACAGACGAGAACAGCAAGGTGAGAAGTCACCAACGTCTCGCATCTAGTAGCCAGCGGGGCAGAGTTCCGAATTAAGGCAATCTTGTTCACAGGTCCTCTGACCAGCCACTTCTACTCAGCCAGAAATAATCCCCCTTCTTTCAGCATCTATAGATTAAAGCAGAATTCTACTCCTCAGATTTTTTTTTTTGGTCATGAGAATCCTTCGCATTCCCGAGAGTCTGCGATCATTCTCCAAGCCTTCAGAAAGACAAGAGCAAGAGATGCGCAAACCATTCTGATGGGGGCTTGGAAGACTGAAGGTTCTAAGGCAAAACTCATGACCATGATAGGATGTCATATTTGTATTACAAAAAATGTGTTTTATATGTGTTTTAAATGTTACTAAGTAATACCTCATTACAAACAAAGGGACCTTGTGTGGACAGTTGGACAGGACCCAATGCATCGAGATGATGTTTCAATATCAAGGTCAATATCAATCTGGATCAGGCCCTGGGTGATAGCTCAGTAGAATAAGTTCTTGCCTGGCAAATGCAGGGTCCTGAGTTCAATCCTGGGTACCACAAAAAAAAAGAAAAAAAAAATATATATATATGTATCAAGCTGGATGGTATATGAGATTCCTTTTAAGTGACACAGGTACATGAAAAAAGGGAAAAAGATAAAGAGAGGAAAATAAAATGATAAGAAAAGGAAAAATTGTGGTAAGTTAAATTCCAATGTTGGTATTTCTTCTTGAAGTATTTATAAAAATAAGAAAGGGTAAAGAATTAATTTGTCCCCAAGTAACTCTTTCTGCTCCTCTCCTTACTTGGTCAGTGGGAAGTGCTGACCCTTTGGTCTTCTTTAGGTATATATATATGAAATTACTCACCAAGTAAACCTATCTTCAGGGTACCACGAAGACCAGGATTATTAAAGCTTGTGATTTTCCCTCAGAAGTTATTTACGTAGCATTTTTCAGCTCACAGGACTTTCCTCCACATCTTCTCCATCCTTGAAGAAGTCAAGAGCACTAGAGTCTTCTGTAAATGACATTCTCATCGGTAAACTCGTGCGGGCAGCCCAAGAACTTGCCGGACGTACTGCAGTGGACATCCTACATCTTGCAGTGAATAACCTTCAAGTGCAGGGAGAAAAGGTGAAAGAAAATGACTCTAAATGGTTGACCTGATACCTAAGTCACTAAGCTTTAGTACATCTTCAGTGAGCAGGATGTGCAGGAGAAGGAGGCAGGAAAGTACACTGGGAAAAGCTGAGCCCGGAGAGGTAGGATTTTCACGCAAACCTTGGCCACTTTCTGAGCCCACTGTCAGACCACTGACTCTCGGGCACCTGTGGTCTCATCTGAAAATGGGGACAGCAATCCACAAATGAAGTGATGGATGCGAGCCAGCCATCCGGGGGTCACAGAGTCTGTTACAGAGCACCCCGGACCATCATGAGCTCCAGCGTCCTTTCTACATCTGCATTTGTCTGTTTGTGGTCTGGATTTGGAAACCAATGTGTGCCCACCGGTACTACCTAGAGGCTGAGGCTGAAAGCTTTTGTAGGAGATGCATACTTTTTAAAGAATCAAAATGTGCAAGTAGAGGGCACCCAGGTGATGTTGCCCTGCACACAGAGCCAAGCGACACAGTTAGAAATACGTGAGACCACGACGGCACAACTTTCCAGGCTGAAGGGTGCTTCTCATACTCCACCCATTTGTCTCTCTCCTTGTTGCATAAATGATGAATCAGACTTTGAGGCAGGTTTTATGGAGCCATAGTTCTTTTCGTATTTACAACATTTGTAATACTACAGGTAGTAATTTGTAATATGTGTTTCAAATAGTGAATACAAAAAACAAACAAACAAACAGTGTCCTCATTCTTATTCTTGAAAATGTTTGCTGGGGTTTCTTCTGGTCTGGTGCAGGTATAATGTCCCCATATTCTGGGTTATCACTTATGGACGTTGGCACTTACCCTCTGGAACTGGGCCAGGGGGATGTGGTTGAGAATTGCTCATGGTATGTCTGGAGATCTTGCTTTGTGTTTATCAAAAAGAATCGATGTCTCACCATTCCTGTTCCATTGGTAAAAGAGTTAAGACTCATACACAAAAATCTAGGCAATATGAACCCAAAAGAGAAATTCAGAACAGATCAAAATAAGGTAAGTAGCTTAGAAAATGAAATTGTTTAAACATTGGATTGAATTGATTTGAGGGGTCCTTAAGTATCTGATGAGAAAGGAAAGATCCCTCCTCATCCTTTGATCTTTCCAAAGTTTTGAGGACTCATTAGAACAGACAGCTATAGTATGTCGAAGCCAGAAATGTAGACAGCTCTGCTGACACAGAAAGAAGGTAAAGCGTGGTCACTTGGGAAGACAAAGGATGACTGAAAATGCACACTCCAGGCTGAGAGCATATCCCTGTTATCATCCGGGGTTGCCATGAAAAGAAAGCCAAGTGTTACTGACAAGATTCGTAGCAACACCATTCAGGAAAACTCAGAAGCCAGCAAGGGTCTGATCCATGTCAGATACTGGCTTCATCAAGTCGGTGCACAGTGCTCTAAGTTGCTTCTGTGCCTGCTTCAAGTGAAGTAAAACTAAAACATTGTCCCCTCCACGCTTTCCACAGCCCTGCTCAGTGGGGCACTGCCAGGTTGTTGATCCTATTCCAACTCCTTTCTAACTGGTCCTCTTCCGTCAGCCCATCCCTGCCTCTCAGTACCAGTTTCCATGAAGTGATCAGTGTGATGTTTTCAGAGCTTTCCAATGACTTCACGCTGCCCTTACAACAAAATGCAAATTCCTTATGTCAACTTCTAAGACACTTGAGTTTTTCACAGACAACACACTGAACTCTGGGACACTCGCTTCCATCTGGTCAGTGTAGAGTATACCTAGCTTAGAAATGGCTTCTCACAGTTGCAAAACTGGGCAGGAATCCCCACCCCACTCTTTTTTCTTCTTCTTCTTCTTCTTCTTCTTCTTCTTCTTCTTCTTCTTCTTCTTCTTCTTCTTCTTCTTCTTCTTCTTCTTCTTGTCTTAGTTCATGCTTCTCTTTTTTTAAATATTAATTTTATTGAGAAAGAAGTAGCAATCAGTTTCAAAACAGGTTAGTAGGACAGTTATAATAATTAGTACATTGCATATTGTTGTCTTTGTAGTAGCTATTTGTAGTACAAGAAGCAGACATGGTATCTTCTCTAAACACTAGCTCAAATCCTTCTTCTCATTTCATTTGAAGCTTCATAATGTCCCACATCATTTGCAACATAGCACCAGATTATGTCCATTGTTAGGGAGATTACTTTCATGTATCCTTTATGATAGAATAAACTATAACCTCACATATTTCACTTCCTCATAATTTTTCTGATTAGTCCATAAACATTATTTTCTCCATTCTTAAAAATATTATTTGTTGATTTCACATACAACTTCAGTTATCCTTTATATAACATAGATATGAAAGAATAGTTTTAAGTGAATGTATTCTGCCCACTGAAAGAATTCTAGGAATGCTAATAGTGTAGTCCATTGCAATCACTCCCAAATTGAGCTACACCCTGCAAGTTTGTCAACAATATATGTCTTCTTCTGAAATCCTTTCCTCCCTCTACTTGTTGCCTTCACATCCTGGAATTAAGCAGAAGGAGGAGAAATATATGTTTACTGTATCACTGTGATACATGACCTATCTAAGTATTAATCAATGAGGATGCAGTATCAAAGTTTAAAAAGGAATAAATTCCAAGTCTGATGATGCCTGTTCTCATGTGATAAATGGTAAAGGTCACATGTTCGAGAGATTCTAGAAATACCTCACTGGTCCTACCATGACATCACATAAATATATGTGTATTCATACGACCTATGCCTTGCAGCCATTCCTGAATTACTAATGCAAATCATTGACAGAGACTTAATAAAGCCTTGCTGTACTCTGCACAAAGAGAATATTAGACATAGTGATACGTTATCATTCTTATCTTTATTTACGCTGAAATGGGCAGTGACTATTACTATGACTCCACTGTAGAGAAGTATTTTAAGACCTTCTAAGTACATTGATGGCGAGCGAGAGCTCTTAGATATGTACTTTCATACCCCACAGCCAAAGAAGAATCTCCATTTAGAAGTACTTAACAGGGACTCAAATATCACAAAACAAATGGGTTATCACTTGCATAGATTAGACAGTTATAACGCACACTCAGGTAAGCTTGATTTACTACCTAAAGGATGAGGCTGAAAGCATTTGTAGGAGACTCGTATTTCTTTTTAAGAAATAAAAACGTCCAAGTCGAGGACACACACGTGCCATTCCCCTGCACACAGAGCCAAGTTACACAGGTAGATATACATAGGTCGGCGACCACACAGCTTCCCAGGCTGACGGGTGCGGCTCCTTCTTAACCCATTTGTTTTTCTTCTTGCTACATAAATAATGAATATGATTTTGGGGTAGGTATTATTGAGCCATAGTACTTTTCTTGTTTACAACCTTTGTGAAATCACAGAGAATATTTTGTAATATGTATTTCAAATGAAGAATAAAATTTCCAGAATTAAGCAGAGTTCGAGTTTGGGAGAAAACTACTGTGAATTTTTTTTAAATATTGTAAATATATCAATTCATAAGATGTGATTCTCATGTTTTCAACTTTTCTAATAAGTAGAAATTCATGTTTTTCTGTATATTGATCATATTCATTGACTACATCAAATTATTTTCACCTTTTGACTCATTTTTTAAAAAATATTTTGACTTAACTCCTTCTCATTGCCACCACTGAATTTTAATGTAAGTTGTTTTGAAATTAAGGACTAATTTTTATATTTACAAAACATAAATGTTATGTTAATTAATTACACGTTCATCAGTAATCACTTACAGTGAGCTTTAAATGTGCTCACTTTTAAAAAAACTGTATCTAGTACAAGGTGTTCAGGGTCTCACTATATTTGTCAGCCTCGTAGTGATCATCCTGTTCTCAGCTCCCAAGTGCTGGGATTACAGGTGCGTGCCACCATGCCTACTCTCAATCCCTATCTCAGCACACCCCAGGAGTGGGGCTGGCATGGCACGCGGGGAATCAAACCCTGGCCGCTGGGCTCTGCCTAAGCAAGCTCTTTGGTCTGGCTGGCCCTATGCGTACTTTTTATCTCTTTCTGTAATACACAAAAGAGTGTGTTTAGAAACTCATCCAAGTTCCACCTATTGGATTACTTGCATTATACCATCTAACTTGATATTACTTTTTCACAGCGGAAAACGTCTCACTCAGGAGGAGCTTACTTCTATCAGATCTCTGCCCCTGAATATTAGCTAAAGCAAGACTACATTAAAGTATTTACTATTAGAGGGATAAATTTCTGTTAGAATTTGCAAATTTCACCATGTACTATGTTGCTTTTTACCTCAAGTTCTTATAAATGCAATTATTTCCTACGGCAAAATAATGAAAGATATTTATAATTATTAAAGTATTCATTTACACATGGAAGCTAGTATCTATAAATAACTGATATAAGCTGTGTGTACCTTTGAAATTTCTCTCATCCGCATATGTAAACACTTTCGTAAGACGCTTAAAAGCAGTTCAATTCAAGCTTGTCCTTCAGACCAAAAGCTTGTGTGGCTTTATTATAGTTCTATTATCCTGAACTATATTTTTCTCATTCCTATTTCTAAAATATCAGCTGTCCCTAAGTCATCAATTGTACCTAAATAAATAGATCTTGGTTTAAAGATACAACTCTTGTTTGCCTCTTAAATCACACTGCAGTGAGTCAGGAAGCCCCACGTGGAGTGCCGAGGCCAGGCGCAATGTCGGCATCGTAAACCAGAGTGATAAGCACGAGGAGTCGGAGTCAGGTGTGAAGCTGGAACACTTGTGCGCAAAATCCGGACACCAACGCAGGGCCAGGAAACACATTTCTCACTTCTGTAGATCACAGTTTGTACAACAAGCGTGCTCTATCTAGGTAGTAATCGATGAGGATGTGGTATCAACGTTTAAAAAGGAATAACGTCTAGGCCTCATGCTGCCTGTTCTCATGTGATAAGTGGAAAAGGTAGTATTTTAGAGAGATTCTAGAACTACCTCGCTGGACCTACAATGACATCACATAAATATATGTATATTCATATGACCTATGTATTGCAGCCATTCCTGAATTAATAATGCAAATCATTGATAGAGACTTAAAGCCTTTTGTACGAAGAAATTATTAGACATAGTTTTTATCCTTACAAACCCTGCTATAGCTTTGGAAGCAGAGTGCATATTCATAAAAAGGTATAAAGCAATAAATCCTTAGAATCCTGCTAGCATTGCATGTGTCGCAGCCAAGCACACAAATGAAGCTTTGATGAGCAAAGGTGTGTGTGCTTCACTTTGTGTCCCTAGAGAATTCTGTAGAAAAGCAACATGGCCAAAATGGTCCATCTCCCCAAGCCCTGAATCTTTCCTTTTCCTTCTTCCTCTCAGAATCAACCACTAATTTTTGTTCAAGTTAAGTTCTAGAAAAATTTCCTGTATTTATCCTATTCTCTACTCTCCTATCTCTCTCTCTCTTTCTCTTTCTCTCTCTCTCTCTCTCCTCTCTTTCTCTGTCTGTCTCTGTCTCTTTCTCTGTCTCTCACTCTCGTTCTGTCTCGCTCTCACTCTCTCTCTCATTCTCTCTTGCTCTCACTTTCTCTCACTCTCTCACTCTATCGCTCTCTGTGTGTAAAGCAAACTCCTCAGTTTGCAGGCAATGCTGATGGTACTGTACAAGGCAGAGTGGTCCTTCCCTCCTGGGCCTGAGGTCTGTTCTCCACCCTAGGACACAACAGTTCAGCAAAAGACAGGATTTTAAAACACTAACTCGCTTAAGCTTTTCTGCTGTCAGAACTGTTGAAGGACTCCACTGACTACAGGATTTATCCCAGGTCCTTCCCGCGGCCACTGGGCTCCCTCTGTCCTGACAAGCTCCTGTCCAGCTCCAAGCCTCACCTTTCTCCCCTCATCAGATTTTATATGCCTGACAGTCAATGAATTTTAGATTTTTGTGCTGTTGCGCGCATCGCAGAGAGGCCTGCTTTCCCTTAGTCCCTGTCTATGACACAACACTTCCTGCTCATTCTTCTGGAAAGCTGAAATTCAACCAAGAATTTGTGCAAAATTCAGGGAGCACTATGATTCTGTGCTCCCAAATAACCTGCATGTGCAGATCCTTCTTAAAATTTGCCACAATATTCTAAAATTATCTGTTTATTTCTCTACCTGCTTGAAAGGCAATAAATTCCTCAGACGTGAGAGGCAGCTTGTCCACACACGTACGCTAGGCATCAGCACTTAAGAAGTACTCTGTAACTGTGCATCGAATGACGCACCAGTGTGTGGGCATTCTTCTCCAGAGAGGAGTTTTTAATCAACTCGATTTACTTGAATTATGTTATTACACACAGCTTCTATCTAAATTGAAAATTGTTGTGCAAGAGAACATATGTGATGATTTTATTCCTGAAGTTTCAATACAGCCAACAGAAATACAGAATTTTATTGCTGAAGTTTCAGTATAGCCAACAGAAATTGTCTGTCTGATCTCTTTTAACTTGAACAACTAAATATTTGAGTTTTCAACTTGAAGGCTAGGGACTTGCAAATAGCTCTTGCGTGCTCTGGCATATGTCCACGGGACTTAAGACAATCACACTGGTTAGGAGACAATTCACTCTCATTCCACGTTCACGTGTTTAGGGTGAGCCAGTGAAGAAAGTGTCTTTCTGATCTGGCTCACCTGATTCCCCTAGAGGAGGTGACACCCCAATCACACCAAATGACCCTGCCCTCATATTTGCTTCCTCTGCTGCTGGCTTGCCCCACTCTCCTCCCTCCCGTTGCCTGGGTTGTGGCCCACACCCACCTTTCACTCAGCTTTCTACCTGGTGAACTTCTATTTGTCTTCCAAACTCCAGCTCAGCTATCACCTCCCCATCCAACCTCCTTTAACACAAAATGATTTAAATTTAAATTTTGCACCAGGTGGCCCACACTGGTGCCGTCTCACAATGCTATTAGGTCTTCACTACAGTGTTGTCACCAGCACTTCAAGTTGGGGAGGAAATACTTGGTACATGTTTTAGCCTATTTCGTCAGCAGAAAAGTCAACCCCATAAATGCTTACTGAACCCAAGAAACAATAAAAATGTGTATTAATTTGTTTTAAAAAGCTACAGCACCAGGGCAATGGAGTAGGTTAAAAGACACAGAAACGCCTGTCGTGGTGTAATTTCTGACAAAGGGGACAAACACATGCTGGAGGAAGGCTTCTTACCAGGTAGACTGGAAATGCTGCAGATCAGCAGGCAGAAAATTAAAAGTAGAACGCTGTCTCTCACCCTGAACTCAACTGAAGTCAAAATGGATCAGAGAAGGGGGCTGGGGAGATGGCTCAGTGGAATAAGCGCTTCCCTGGCAAGCGCAAGGGCCTGAGTTCAATCCCTGGGCCCACCAGAAAATAAAACAAAACAAAACAAAGAAACAAAACAATGGATCCGAGACCTGGATACAAAAGAAGAACTGTAACAGCTGAAGATAACATGGGGAAGCATGCGCAGGCACCGGCACTGACTGCTTGAACAGAACACCAAGATCGTAAGGATAAAACTCCGAATAAGCAAACAGGGCCACAGAAAATTAAACATCTGTGTGCACCCAAGAAAGCCAGAGTCCTTGTGAGTTTGTATCATATTAGAGGATTGATGTCTACAGCGCACAAAGAACTTTTAAGAATTACCCCTCATGAGATAAGGAACCCAATTAAAACATGTGTCAATGAACTGAATGCATACTTCTTAAAACTCAAGTAACTGAAAAACATATATTAAAATTGTTCAATACATTTAGCAATCAAAACTGCAAATTAAAATTATAATGAGATTCCATCTCGCTCCAATCAGACCAGCTATCACCAAGAATACCGAAAGCAACAAGTGCAGGTGAAGTGGCGAGAGCAGCACGTCCTGCACCGTTTAGGATGCATAATCTAGTGCAATTACTATGAAAACGCGTACAGCAGGTCCTCAGAAACTAAACACAGAAGCACTGTTTGACCCAGATGCAGTACTCTTGGGCTATTCCCAAAAGAATGAAAGACCGAGTCGTGCGGTGCTAGGTGTACACCCATCTCTACAGCAGAGCAACTCGTGATGGGACAAGCCTACGTGCCCGTCAGCGGTGGGCAGGTAAACAGGTGCGTGACTATGCGTGTATTTATGTAGCTATGCATGGGGGTGTATGTACAGCAGAGCACAACTAAGTCCTGAAGAAGAAAGAAAACATCTCTTTTGTAGGAAAATGAATAGAAATACAAACCACAATGTTAAGTAAAAGATTGAGATGTAGAAAGTCAAACATGACAGGATTCATCTTACACACAAAAAAACTTAAAATAGTGAAATAATTAAAATAAAAGCATAGGAAACTATAAATTAGATTTCTGAAGACAGGGAGGGGAGCCAACAGGAGAGAGAGGAAGGGGATGGAACTGAAACTAGCTGAGATATGTTAAATGCATAGAGTGACTTACTAGTGCTTGCCAGTGTAAAATTAGCATGCAAGAATGTTATGGCTTGTGTCCAGTTGTCCCCTCAAGGCCTCATGCAGTCATGGGGCCAACTTCTAGAGTTTGTGATTAACTCATGATCACTGGGATTATGGGTGTGCGTGCAGCAGGGATTACGGGTGTGAGTGTTACACCCAGCTGGGGCATGTAGCCTGATGGAACTCAAGGGAGACAGTCTTGCTCTCTGCTGCCATTGTTGCCGCTGCCCCTCCTTTTGCTCTCTGCTCTTCGCCACCACCATGAACGGCTGCCCTCTGCCATGTGCCGCTCTGCCCTGGAGCCAGCTGAGTGTGGACTGAAACCTCCAGCAACTGTGAGCTAAATAAACCTTTCCTCCCTTCATTTTGAGTATCGGGTATTTGTCCCAGCAATGAGAGAAGAGTAACTGAGACAACTAATAAAATAATGAAACAAAATTTAAAAACTTTACAGTCTTTTTATGCCACAATCTCTTGTCTACCCCAAAGGACAGAAGACACTTAAACACGATCAGCTAGCTCTCTAATAAAATGCCCGGTCTGTGTTGCTATTTTTATTCCAATGCACACCAGCATCCTCAAGCTTAGCTTGCTTTTCCAAGGATATTCCTACTTATCGCGTGATTGCTTTTATTTTAATTCACCACAGACCTAGAGGCGAAAGAAGGGCTGGACTCGCGTTCTGCGCACCTTCCAAGCTGTCCCCTGGAGCCCTGAGAACAAAGGGCGCGCGTGCTTGCCGCCATCCCCTCAGGCGCCATTCAGTAAGAGCAAAGCCGTCCTGCTCTAACAACCAGTCAGGCAGCTCGACGTTCCCTAACCAGTCACTGGTGGCCGCGTTACAGTCACCATGTACCACAGAAGTGCAGGAATGCAAGGTAAAACTTGAAAAATATGCAACAGTTCTTTTGAAAAATGAAATTTATTTCACCCAAGTTTCTTGAAGTGGAGATAACACCAAAGAAAAAATTTTGTTCCTGAAGAGTTGCACATCCAGTACAAGTTTTGTATCTAAAAGGATATGGTCATAATAATAAGAAAATCATTCCCCTTCCAGGCCCACCTTGGAATCCATCCAAGACCAACAGAATTGAACATTTAGCGATCATTATGAGTCAAGAGAGAACTAAATTTAAATGAAACCTGGGCAATTGTTTACTATGCAGAAAAAAGTTATTTCTGAAAGACATTATGGAATTTCTTTTTTTTTAATTTTTTGAACCTTTTTTTTTTTTTTAAATTTGGTACAGTGTCTCGCTGTGCAGCTCGGACTCATAGAGATCCTCCCACCGTCAGCCTCCCCAACGCTGGGATTACAGGTGGCACCACCACGCCCAATCCCTCTGCAGGCTGAGCCCGGGGCGGGGCCGGCGAGGCATGTGGTACCAGTGACGAAAGCCCAGTCCCCACGCTGGCCTGAGCAGGGCTTAGTCTGCTACGCTGTCTCACCAGCCCTAAGTTATTTATTTACTTATGCATTTATTTGGTACAGGGTCTCACTAAGCAGCTCAGACTTGTCGTGATCCTCCTGTCTCAGCCTCCCCACACTGGGATTACAGGTGCGCACCACCACGCCAGGTCTCAGCAGCGGGGACTCGGCTCCCAGCTTTCAGGGGCACCAGTAGGCGTCTGCGGATTGCGTCAGGCCGGCTGCTCCGCCCGCGCTCGGGACGTCTCGTCTCGTGCTCCTGGCTTCGGTTTCTTAGAGCACTTCGCCCCTCTGCTGCACTACACGTAGTCTCCGTTTCCTATCTTCTCCCTGCCCTGCGCTTCTTCAGGGTTGGACTTGTTTTCCTAATTTACTTGCTGTCCTAGCTCAAGTGAGTGTCTTGCTCATTCAAGGCTCCTGAAATTATTATTTAATTAGTTGGAAAATGCATTGCGCATTTTTACCAGGCTGTGGTCACGTCACGGGTGTGTATTCAAAATGTTACAATTCATTCTGTCTTTTGGCACCTGGTGGAGACACAGACGCAGATACAGGCAAGACATCTCACATGGGTATGAGTTAGAAAACTAAAGAAAATGTGTATTTTCTAAATTAATTGATGAAAGTGATAAAGAATATATATGTATATGTACATATTAAATGTATATATATATATGTAATGTATTCTTCTGACAAATGCATATTTTTCTTCTATTTCTTCTGGAAATCACTACATGAGGGCTTCTGTAAGGCAGACCTGCACTACGCAACCTAGAGGACACCTAGAGCCAGGGCAGGGTCCCATCATTTGACACATTTTCAGGCACACGGTATAACTGTCTTAGCTGTGACATAAATGGCCTGTTTTCATTATCAACTTGCAAATATCATCATGATCCTCCATCTAATTTGACTAATGAAATTCATTCAAAAGCATTTCTGTAACGCCCAGGGAGATGGTTCAGTGGAATAAGTGCTTACCTGGCAAACACAAGGTCCTGAGTTCAATGCACGGTACCTCAAAAAAAAAAAAAAGAAGAAGAAGAAGAAGAAGAAGAAGAAGAAGAAGAAGAAGAAGAAGAAGAA
>NW_004524824.1:1542401-1542947 GCF_000260255.1 Octodon degus
AGAAGAAGAAGAAGAAGAAGAAGAAGAAGAAGAAGAAGAAGAAGAAGAAGAAGAAGAAGAAGAAGAAGAAGAAGAAGAAGAAGAAGAAGCAAAATTATTTCTATGCTTCATTGTACTTTTCCTGGAATATAATATTTCTGAGGAAGGCAAATTTATAACAACAATTGCAAGCCGGATTAAATTGTGCCTTTGACTTGCACTTCTCCTTTAGGCAGAAAAGATTCTGCAATTGTGGAGCATCCTTCGTAAATGTGGAGCCTTGAATGGCAACAACCAACCAGAAAAGACAAGAATGGATTATCTTGGTGAAAACAGAACAAACGTGGGTTTAGCGGCCTTTCGACAGGAATGCCGAAGGACGCTTCTGACCACTTAGGCTAGAATGTTAATAACCCGGGCCACTTGAGCACTGCCAGCTCCGAAGTGAGAGGCCCCTAATCTCTGTTTGTAATGTCCCCAGTTAAAGGAAATAATAAGTATTTCTCCTTAAGCATGGGATAAGCTTTAACAGTCTAAAAATTTGGGGAATGTTCTGCATGTCTGAAA
>NW_004524824.1:1543119-1562214 GCF_000260255.1 Octodon degus
AGAGAGAGAGAGAGAGAGAGAGAGAGAGAGAGAGAGAGAGAGAGAAGGTTGTGCCCAAAATAGTCTCTATATTTTCAGTAGATCAAATGGTAAAAGAATCTTTGCTCGGGAGCTGATTCTTCAGATCTAAAATGAAATCTGTTGATTAGCTCTACATTATTCAAGACTAAAAAGGAGACGTTTTAACAATCCCAGGTTCAATTAAGCCTCAACTTCTGTCCTGGCAACAGTCTCCGGGACATCTTGTTCTCGCAAAGTTCGGACGGCGTTATTTACAATTTGCTCCTTGAGGAATGCTCACCCCAAAACATGTCTGTTTGCCATTATGACTTGGGGCTAACCTCGCATTTCTTCAGCAGCTCAACTCTGCAGGCTTCGTTCGGTTATAGGGCAGCAGGGCCCTGCTTTACTGCCGAGCCCTCACCACTCGGCTTCTAAAGAGCAAGCACAGCGCACATCTGCAAAAGTCCGATACTAGGCCTCCACTTTTCTGATGATTAGCTGTTCTCAAAGGTGAGAACTGGAAAAGACAGAGTCAGTATCACAGTAGCTGTGAGAAGCCTAACTTAAACTTCTAATTTGCAAATTGCACATTTACATTAGTTTGTACAGTTATAATAGCGATTATGTGATGTATAGATAAATTATAATTGTTACTTTGTTCCACGTAGCCCTTCCCTTCATTATTGAATGCCTTGTTTTCCCCTTGCAACCTATGCTTTTGCGTGCTGTAATAAACTTCATGATCTTACCTGCTCTTTGATTTATATAAAATTTATTCTTTTGGGTAGTGTTAAAGAAAGTCAAGGTTTTAAAATTTTACTTAAGTGTAATATAAAAACAATTTACTAATTGTGTTTGTCAAATAATACTGGATAAAGGTGACTGGGAATGCATTTTCCTCATTAGATTTTGTGGAAGAGTCAAATATAGGGTTAAATTTTAGAAACTAGTTCAAGTCTTTGTATTTGTACGGATTCCACTTATTGTTCTTTTTGCTTTCCTCTCAGCCTTACTTTCGTTCATTAGATGCTGTAATATCTCCCTTGTCTGTGACAATTTCCATTAATATCTCAAAGGCAGCTATTAAGACTCATTACAGGAAAGGATTACAGAAGGATGCCGCACACAATGACGGCGACTGTAAAGACAATAGTCACAATTTCATTTATTCCTTTGTTCTTAAGATGCAAATCAATCCTGAAGCTTTTTCCTGCCTGCTTTTCTCAGCTTATACTTTCAAAGCTTTTGGAAAAGGAAAAATCTCTACAGCTAAATCAAATCTAGTGTTTAAATGATCTCTTTTCCAAAATGCAACAAAGAAAAGTATGTGCTGTCAGAAATTCACCAATCTTGTAACTCTCAGAATCTCATTGTCAGGACACTCAGAAAAACTACTAGTTTTATCTTTTATATTTTGCAAAAAAATTAACTGTAGGCTATAATGAAGCTAATTACTGGTTGCTGCAACCACATTTTATAAAGTGTTCATTATTAGCAGCTATAGCCCATCCATATATCTCAATTCTTAAAATATCAATTCTTACACAATTATCTAAATATATCCATGAGAATCATGTCTGAGTAAAACTCAGTCAAAGCCCCAAGAAATAAACTCTTTATGGGTCTATACTCTAAATAGAATTATTTAAAAAGAAATATATTAGTGGCTTTTATAACACATTTCAAATTCATGCCATATTGACATATTTCTATTTGAAATGCATTAATATGCTGATAATAAAATATTAGCATTACATTAACTCATTTCTATTCACATGACCAAAAAGTTGCATAAGCAGGAGAATATATAGGTCAACCCTTCATATCACTCTATAGCTCTTAATTTTTCGAAGCACTTTTATTTTGAAATTCTACATTGTAACTAAATACAGATAAAAATATCAGTCATTTCGCTGGATTCCATCGGTGAAAAGCTGAATATTGAAATGAAGCACTAAAATTTGTGGTTTTCCTTATATGAGAAATCCAAAATATCAATTAAAGAGCAAAAGGAAAGGTAGATAAAGGACAGTCAGGAGAAAAAGGTGGGGAACTGGAGAGGGAAGGAGGGAGGGAGGGAGGGAGGGAGGGAGGGAGGGAAGGAAGGAGGAGGGCAAGGTGGTGGGAGGGAAGGAAAAGCCTTCAGCTGTGTTCTGTGTCTCTCCTGCTGCTACAGTGAACGCAGTCCTTATGCTAAAAAAAATGGTTAAAAAAAAAAGTAAAACTTTTAAAAATTAAAAAAAAAATTGTGAAATGGAAATGATGCACCTCCTAATGCGCGTTATTAACAAGAATTCCTCCATCGGGCCTGATCTTACTCGCGGAATTACCCGTGGAGGGCTTCTTCTGCGCTGGGCACCAGCGGGGCTCCGGGGCCCTGGCTCCGCTTCCCTCCCCGGGCCTGAAGCAGCGGCCCTCCGCCCTCCCTCCGCGACTCCGGCCTTCAGTCTCTCTTTGCTCCTCCTCCTCCTCCTCGGTGCCGCTGACTGCTCTCCTTCCTTGGCTTAAAACTTCTTTGCCTCTTCCGCTCTCTAACCACGTCCTGAGTCATCCCCCTGCGCTGCCGGGTGTCTGTTTGCAGAGTTGCTCGCTTGGCAATCGCTGTGAGCTTTCTACACACCGTGCAACAAAATGCCAGCTCAGTGCACTCGGCACCTGGCAGACAGGACCAGGCTTCCTTCGTGGGAAGCAGCAGCTCGAGTCTAGCTCCAGTTTTTCAGTATCTTACAGTTATTCTTTGCAAATATGTGCGCATGACTAATGATTAACATACATTTACATATATTAATATATACAGTGTAACAATAGATCTACACATGCAAAGATACAGACTTGAGAAACATGAGTGAAATGGCTTCTGAAATTCTGATTTTATAAGACTTAGAAGTATGCAATGTATCCCCATTGCAAAGATGTAATAGCATAGAAGATTTTACGTAATTACAGAATGGAATAGGATCTCTCTCCTTTACATGCATATCTATATGTATACACAAATGTATAAATACCTGTGTATATATACATACATAGAGAGATTGGAGAGTAACTTGTAGAACTATTCATTTTCTATTTTACAGCAAATAAACATTAAACGCAATGATAGAAAATTTGAAAACAAAATAGTAACAATTGTTAGTACATTGCTTGTTATCGTCAAAGTAATTGCTTAGATGACAAGATGTAGTCGCAAAAATAGATCAAATGATATAAGCAGAAACCTTTCTTTTCAATGAACTAATACAAAACTTACAGTATAGCTATCCTCTCTCTCTCTCTCTCTCTCTCTGTCTCTCTCTCTGTCTCTCTGTCTCTCTCTCTCTCACTGTAATCCTAGCTTTTTGTGGAATCTCTATACTGATTTTCATGGAGGTTGTACTAGTCTACACTCCCACCTTTTTCTTCACAGCCCCTTCAAGATTTTTTATTCATTGATTTTTTTTTTTTTTTTTTTTTTTTTTTTTTTTTTTTTTTTTTGGTCTTCTTTTCTTTTTTGTACCAGGAATTGAACTCAGAACTACGTGCTTGCCAGGCAGGAACTGTGCCTCTGAGCTATAGCGCCAGCCCCTCACTGGTTGACTTCTTGATGACAGCCACTCTTTCAGGGGTGAGGTGGAACCTCAGTGTTGTTTTAGTTTGCATCCCTTGTGTGACCGATGATGTTGAGCATTTTTTCATATATTTAATTGCTACTTATATGTCTTTATCTGAGAAGGTTACATTCATCTCATTTTTGGAACGGGTCTTTAAATTTGAGGGTATAGTTTTTTCAATTATTTTTTATGTTGTGGATAGAAGTCCTTTGTTTGAAGGAACATTGGCTAAAATACGTTCCCACTCTGTGTGTTGTCTTTTCATGGGTTAGTGGCTTCCTTTCATGTGAAAATGTATTTTTGTGGGGGTTTTTTGTTTGTTTCTGTTTTTGTTTCTTGTATTTTAGGGCAGGATCTAGAGGGTGTCCAGGGTCTCACTACTAGATCAGACTTGTAGTGATCTGCCTATTTACAGCCTCCCAAGAGCTGGGGTTACAGGCGCTCGCCACCACGCCCAGTCTCAATTGCTGTCTCAGTACACCCTGGGGGCGGGGCTGGCACAGCAGGCCTGGGGATCAAACCCCAGTCCCTGAGCCTGCTTGCAGGCACTTTAATCCACTGAGCTATTTGACCGACACTGTGAAAATGTTTTTAATAAGGTAAAATCCAAGTGGTTGCTGCTTTGGAGTACTTCCCATGCAGTTGGGTTTTGTTTATGAAGTCTCCACCTACACAAATGTCTTTGAGATTTCTACCTATTTTATCTTCCAGTAGATTCAGGGTTTCTGTTTTAATATCTTTTTATGTAAGTATTTTTATTTATCAAATAACAAAAATTTGTGAATAGGTCAGTATATTGTTATTATGAAAATGGTCTTAGTATATGTGAGAAACATTCTAATTTTAAACTCAATCTTGATTTAAAGGAAAGACTATAAATTATTGGCTGGAATGCATTTAGCATGGACTCAGATTCTACATAAACATGAAGTATTAAAGAGTACAAAAGATGCTGGAGTTCAATAAGCCCATATGTACGTTTTTCTTATATACTAGTTTTCTTCTGAGACAAGCTGATTTTATCTCCAAGACTCAAGGCCATGCCCTGACTTTGCATGAATCCATATATGGCCAGTTACCGTAGCATCTGGCCCCTGGCACATTGGCTTTTCAAGGGTGACATCTGCAAGTACATCTTGTCCAAATATAGAATAAGCATAAAGGTTGGCTGCCATGAAAGCACAGTAGCCAGAAAGGGCTTTCGCTGGAGTGAGGCACTTCATGTTGGCTGACTTTACTATATGCCGTAAGTAGACACTTAAGTCACCCATCATGGTGGTAACTGTCACTTTGTTGTCCCATTCAAATTCATCCCACAACTGAAGGAATTCAGCATCAGTGCAGGTTGCAGGCTGGATATAGTCCATGATGCCAACGTGGTATCACTGAGGACCACACGGTTTCTGTCACTTGCCACTCCAGAGACATCACAAACTGCATGACCAAAAATTATTCCATTTTAGGTTGGTGCTACTTTGACATTAGCTTTAATATTTGCAAAGTCATGAGGTGCAAGAGTCAAAGGGATGGCTTTTCCACGAGTTTCAGATCCCCTAGAGCAGCCAACTCCAGTGTGCAGTTCTGCCGAGTATCACTGGTTTGGTTCATGACGAGCACATCCAGGACAATTTTGTACTGGTGGACATGAACATAAGCTTCTGCATATACAGGATCTGAGGAACCTGTCAACTGGGTGGCCTTGTTAAGCTTAGATGCTAGGGGATCTGCTGCCTCTTTCCTCTGAGTGTTAGCCATTGCCGCCAACAAACTCAGCCGGAACTGGTCTTCCTTGCAGTCCATTTCATTCTTAGCAGTCAGCTGCATGAAGGAAATGGGGTCACCAGCTTGCACTGTCACATTCCTCTTTAAAGATTCTTTCTTTTGGGATAGTTTCTCTTCTTCGAGTTTGGCAGATAACATTTGAGAAAGAGATTGTCTGCACTCCTTATTGAAAATGTCACTCATGAAAGGTGAACATTCAGACAAGACCTTCAGGCACAAGAAAATTCAGTCTACATCATCATCAGTAATTGGCTTCTTAGGGAGAGAAGATTTTCAACAGAAGAACTTTGCTACTTTTTCTCCTGAACCAAAGCTACATGGTGCAATGCAATCTTGGTCAGAGTTGGGGCAAGAGCGGCAGGAACAAAAACATATCCATCCAGCAGAAATCCTCTTAGGGGAGGTCTGTCTTTGTTTTAATATTTAGATATTTGATCAATTTTGACTTTAGTTTAGTCTATGGTTTATAATGGGTGGCTTTTATCAGATTGAGATAAAGGCCATCTCTTCTGATTTTCTGCAGTATTTTTATCACGAATGAATGCTGGATTTGTCTGACACTTTTTCTGCATCTGTTGAAATGATCATGTGATTTTTGTCTTTGACTATGTTGATATGGTGCAGTACATGTACTGATCTGTGTATGTTGAACCATCTTTGCATTCCTGGGACAAATCCCACTTGTTCTATAGTCTTCTCAATGATTTGATGACTTCTATTTGCTAGTTATTGAGGAATTTTGCATGTATATTCACTAAGGAGATTGTCTGGTAACTGCTTTTATTGTTTGGGCCTGTCTCTTTTGCTATCAGGAATGAGTTGGGGAAAAATGTTTCCCTTTCAATTTCATTAAACAGTTTGAAGAGTACTGGCCTTAAGTCTTCTTAAATTTCTTGGAGAATTTAGAAGTGAATTCATCAGGACCTGAGCTTTTCTTTGTTAGTAAGTTTTCAATGACATTTGCAATCTCATTAACTGATATTGGGTTACTGAAAATAGTTATATCTTTTTCATCCAGTTTGGTAAAAATCTTACTTATCTAGTAATATGCAATTTCTTCTGTGGTTTTCCATCCTCTGAGAGAAAAGATTTTTAAGGAAGTATTGATGATCTTCTGAGTTTCCAAAGATTTGTATTGACCAAACTTATCATTCCTCAAATCATAAATCTGAGTTTTTTCTTTCCTTTTTCTGATAAATTTGGCTAAGGGTTTATCCATGTTATTTATTTTTCAAGCAGCTCTTAGATTAATTAATTATTTGTACTGTTTTCTTGGTCTCCATTGTGCTAACTTCTGCTACAATTATATTTTCCTGCCTTCTCTTTTCTTTGGGTTTGTCTGACTCTTCTAGAAGCCTGCAGTGTAACATTGCTGTTTATTTCTGCTTATTCTATTTTCCTCGTGTGAGATTCACCAGCATAAATTTCCCTCTTAGAACTGCTTTCATTGTGTCCAATAAGTTCTCATATGTTGTACCTGCTTTGTTACTTAGTCGTAGATACTCACTAATTTCTTCCTCTGTTTCACCTGTGACCCACTGGCTGTTCAGGAGAGTATGAATTAATTTCCATGTATTTATACAGTTTGGGGGGGTTCTTTTTCCAATAATTTCCATTTCATCACACTATGGTCAAATAATATGGATGGAATAATTTCAATTATTTTGCATTTACTTAAGCATGTTCTATGGGTTAGTATAAGGTCTATTTTAGAGAATGCTCCATATGCAACTGAGAAGAATGTGTATTTTGGTGATATTGCATGGAACAGTCTAAAAACATCTACTAAGTACATTTGTTCACAAGTTTGGTTCAGTTGTGATATTTCTTTGCTGATTTTTTCTTTTTTTTTGGTGTGGTTTATCTATCTCTTTGTAACACTGGGGTGTTGAGGTCTCCCGTTGCAATTGTGTTACTACTTACTTGATTTTTTATATCTATTAATAATTGTCTTATAGAGCTGTGTGATCCTCTAGTGGATGCATACATATTTATGATTCTTGTCTCTTCCTTTTAAAGTTTTCCTCTGGCAAGTGTATAGTGGCCTTATTTCTTTTAATCATTCATGGTTTGAAATTCACGTTGTCTGCAAATAGAATAGCGATCCCTGCTCTTCGGGGTTCCCATTGCAAGGAAGATTTTTTTTCCATCCTTTGAGTCATCAGTCAATGACTTACTTTCTTCCTTTTGAGTCATCAGTCAATGACTTACTTTCTCCCTTTTGAGTCATCAGTCAATTACTTACTTTCTGAGGTAAAAGTGTTTCTTTTTTACTCTAAGAGATTTTTAAAACTAAAACATTAAAATGATACAAAAATTCAGAAAACACAAATACAGGAATTCAACAATCATTCTTATTTTGCACTGTTGTCTTCAAAGTAGTTGCTCAGACTACCAGATATAAGCATACAAAATTGGCCAAAATAAAAACTCTAAGCAATAATTGTTCCCTTCAAAATAAGATAGAAATTAGTAGTACAATCATGCTAGGTATCCTGTGTATATAAATATATGTCTTTTCCCTTCCATTTTTCTTTCTTTTCTGAATTCACTCATCCCAGTTGTACCCACTCTAGGGAAACAATACAATATTCACACATGTGAGTGTGATTAATTTCAGTTATGAGAATGACTACTACTTACATCGATCTGCCTATAAAAGCTTGGAGTATGTCTTTAAAATTGTTTTAATCTATTTATTTATTTACTTACTTACTTATTTGTACAGAGCTGTGACTTGAAGTGATCCTCCTGCTTCAGCCTTCCCAGCGCTGGGATTACAAGCATGCACCTCCATGACCAGTGCTGCTGGCCAGCATGGAGTAATTGGGGTCCTGGGGCTGGAACAGCATGTGGTACAGGGGATTGAACCCAAGTCCTTGCACTTGCCAAGCAGGTGCTTAGAGAGCCAACTATCTCCGCAGCCCTGAGTGTACCTTTTTATAGCTGAGGAATACTCCATTATATAAAAATACTGCATCATTTTAATTAATTTTTCAGTTGATGGGCATTTGGGTTGTTTCCAACATTTTACTATGACAAGTTGTGCTGCCATAAACATGGGTGTACATGTCAACCTGTGGTGTGATGTTCTTAATTCTTCTCGGAAAATACACAGAAGGGGGATAGATGAGTGGAGTGGCACCTCTATGCCTAATGTTTTGAGTGACCACCACACTAATTTCTATGTGGTTGCACCAGTGGAGAAGAGTTCCTTTTTTCCCACAGCCCCTCCAGCATTTATTATTGGTTGACTTCATGATAGTCATTCTTTCTGAGGTGAGACAGAATCTCAGTGTTGTTTTAATTCGCACTTCTTGAATGACCAATGATGTGGAACTTCTTTTCATATATTCACTTGCCACTTGATTTCTTCCTCTGAGAAGTATATATTCATCTCAGATGCCTATTTTGGATTGAATCTTTTAATTTGAGGACTTGACATTTTTAATTGTTTATATGTTGTACATAGAAGTTCTTTGCCTTAGAGACAGTTGGCTAATATTTTTTCATAATTTGTGGAGATTTGTTTTTACTCTATTCGTGATTATTTGTGTGTGTGTGTGTGTGTGTGTGTGTGTGTGTGTGTAACTGGGGTTGAACTCAGGCCCTTGTGCTTGCCAGGGAAGTGCTTATTCCACAGAGCCATCTCCCCAGTCTAGTGATTTTTTTGACATGTGGAATTTTTTTTTAATAGAATGAGGCCCCAGTTATTGATTCTTTGAAGTATTTCCCATGTTGTTCAGTTTTTGTCCATGAACTCTCTGCCTACCCCTTTGCCTTCAAGATTTCTACCTACTTTCTCTTCCAGGAGATTTAGTGTCTATTTTTATATTTAGAATTTTAGTACATTTTGACTCTAGTATGGTGCATGGAGATAGAAATGGATCTAATTTTAGCTTTGACATGTGGAAAGCTAGGTTTTCCAACACCATTTGTTAAAGAAGAAATATTTCTTCCAGTAAACTTGTTTGGTTCCTTTGTCAAAGATAACATGGCTTGGTATGTCTCTAGTAGTGTCTGTATCTTCTAATCTGTTCCATTGATTCTCAGGCCTATTTTTTTGCCAGTGCCATGCAGATCTTATCATAGTAGTCTTCTAGTATAACTTCAAATCAGGGATTGGAAGCCTCCAACTTTGCCATCGTTGTTCTGGATTGCCTTTGTTATGCCAGTTATTTTCAGTTTTCCAAATGAATTTCAAGAATATTTTCTCAATATCTGTGGGGTATGCTAATGATATTTTGATCAGGATTTCATGAAATCTCTAAAAGACTTTTTGGGAGTATAGCCATTTTCATAAAGTTGCTTTTTCCTACCCAGGAGCAAAGAATACCTTTCCATTTTCTGAAGTCCTCTTTAACCTCTATTTTCACAGTACTGTAAATTTCACTGTATAGATCTTTAACTTCCTTTGTGAGATTCAGTCTTAATTGTTTCATTTTATGGATGACATTATGAAGAGTGTGGTTTTCTTAACTTCCTTCTCAGTGAGTTTGTTGTTTGTGTGCATGAATGCCATTGATTTTGAGTATTGACTATAACTCCTGCTACACTACTAAATTTCTTTTTTTAGTAATAGAAGCCTTATGGTGAAATTTGGGGGGTCTTCCACATAGAGTTTCATCTCATTCATAAATAATGATAACTTAACTTCTTTCTAATTCTTGTTCCTTTTATCTGTTTTTCTCTTGCCTAAAAGTTCAGGCTAATGTTTCCAGAACTATATTGAACAGGAGTAGCGCCAGTGGCATCTTGTCTTGCTCCTGTCTTAAAGTGAAAGCTTTCAGTTTTTGTCTATTTATGATGTTGAGTATTGGTTTGTCATAGATGGCTTTTATTCAACTGAGGTAAAGACCATCTCTTCCAGTTTCCTGAAGCGCTTTTATCTTGAGTGAGTGTTGCTTTTTGTCAAAAGCTTTTTGTGCATCTATTGAGATGATCATATGATTATTGTCTTTGGCTCTGTTGATATGGAGTATTATATTTACAGATTTGTATATGCTGAACTGTCCCTGCATTTTTAAAATGAATCCCAACTGATCATGGTGTATAATCTTCTTCTTGATTTGCTACATTCTGTTTGGTAGTATTAGATTGAGTATTTTTACATCTATGTTCATTATGGAAATAGGACTGTAGTTATCTTTTTTGTTTGGCGGAGTCTTTCTCTAGCTTTGACTTCAGTGTAATTCCTGCCTCCAGAAATGAGTTAGGAAGAATTTCTTCATTTTCAATTTCATTGAAGACTTTGAGGAGTGTTGATATTAAATCTTCTCTATATTTCTGGTAGCATTCAACTGTAAGTTCATCAGGACCTGAGCTTTACTTTGTTGGTGAGTTTTTACTCACATTTTCAATTTCAGTAAATGATAGCAGGTTATTCAGAATTTTTATATCTTCTTTATTCCATGTTGGTAATTCATAAGTATCTAGGAATCTACCCATTTGTTTTGTGTTTTCCATCCTATGAGACTAAAAATTTTGAAGTAGATATTGATGATCTGAATTTCCACAGGATGATTAGTGATTTTTACCTTTCTGATAGCTCACTGCATGAAATAGGGGTTTTTTCCTTCTTTTTTTGATAAGGTTGCATAGGGGTTTCTCAATTTTAATTAATCTTTCAAAAATCCAACTCTTTGATTCACTAATTGCTTGTATTGTTAAATGTCTCAATTGTATTCATTGCTGCTCTGATCTTTATAGTTTCCTTCTTTCCTGGGCTTTGGGGTCAACTTGTTCTTATTTCTCTAGAAGCTTGAGGTGCAGCATTGAGCTATTTTTGTTCTCATTCTGTTTTCCTAATGTGAGAGTTCACCATTATATATTTCCCTGTGAGGACTTATTTCTTTGCATCCCTTCTGGTAAATTGTGCTTGAAATTTCATTAGTTAGCAGATATTGTTAAAATTCTTCTTTAATTTCATCTGTGACCCCTTGGTTGTTCAGAGAGGTGTTACTTAATTTCCATGTGTTTATGGAGCTTTTTATTTCTTTTGTCATTAATTTCTAATTTCATTGCACTATGGTCTGATAAGATGAATGGGATAAATCACATCCCTTTGCATTTACTTAAGCATGTTCTCTGTACTACTATGTTGTCTATTTTAGAGAATGTCTTGGGTGCAGCTGAAATGAATGCATATTAATTTGAGTGAAACATTCTGCAAGCATCTACTAAGTCCATGTGTTCACCAGTTCGGTACAGTTCTGTTATTTCTTTGTCAACTTTTTGTCCTGTTGCTCTATCTCTTTGTGAAAATAGGGTGTCAAGTTCCCCCATTAAAGCTGTGTTAATGGTTATTTGGTATTTGGCTTTTCATGTCCTATAAAATTTGTCTTATATAGTGTGGTACTCCCATATTTAGTGCATACATGTTTATGACTGCTATTTCTTTCTCTTGAAGTTTTCCACCAACAAGTATGTAGTGACCTTCTTTATCTCATTTGTTCATTCTTGGATTGAAGTTCACATTGTCTGTAAACAGAATACCTACCCTGTTCTTATCTGGGTTCCTGTTGCATAGTATTATTTTCCATCTTTTTATTTTCAGTCAATAAAATTACTTTTGCATGAAGTATGAATCTTCTATGCAGCATACTGTTGGATTTTGTTCCTTTATCCACTCTGGTAGTCTGTTTCCTTTCATTTGTGAATTGAGGCCATTTACATTGATGGTTACAACATCTGTATTGGCTTATATTTGTCATGTTACTTTCTTGCATTGATTCCTTACATTTCTCTTGTACCCAATTGCTTGTCCTCCTTGGTGCTTTTTCTCTATTTCTGTTCTTGTAATTTTGATTATTTTTTAAAATTTCTTTCTAGAATATCTTCCAGTACTCTTTGTAGGGTTGGTTTTATGGTCATGAATTTATGCGGTTGATCTTTGTCATGCAAGTATCTTACTTCTCTATTAATTATGAAAAAATGTTTTCAGGGTACATCAATCTTGGTTCAAAGTTGTTTTCTTTTAGTACTTTAAGTAATTCACTCCAAGGTCTTCTTGATTTGAGAATTTTATTGCAATATCTGCCCTGATTCTGATGGGCTTTCCTTTACAGGCAATCTGTCTCTTTTCCCTAACACTTTTCAATATTCTGTTCTTGTGCTGATTTTCTGGAATCTTAGTTATTATATGTCTGGGTGTATATTTATTTTGATTATGGCTAATTGTAATTCTACATGCCTCATTTAACTGTATGTCAGATTTTTTCCCCATGCTTAGGAACTCTTCTGCTACTACTTCAGCAAAGAGTCTTTATATGTCATTTATGTGGACTCCTTCTTTTTCATTGTTACCTATCAATTTTGTGTTGTTGTTCTTTGTGTCATCTTGCAGGTGTTGAGCTGTTATTTACTAGTCCTTGTTATTTTTTAAGAGAGATTTCATTTGATTATTGCTAGCTTGCAATGATGTTTTCAACTTCTGAAATTCTATCTTCAGCTTCATTGAAATGGTTTTGCCACCTTTCAATGGAATTTTTGATTTCCTATATATATCTCTTTCAGTCTGTTTTATTCATTTTAATTCTTTCCTATATACTTCATTTAGGGTTTCTATCATTTTTCTCTGTTCCCCTACATTTTTCTATGTATTCTTTAGATATGCTAAGCAATTCTTTCATAATGGTTATCATTTTTTTTAAGCTGACAGATTGTTTCTGATCTGATTTCCTCTATAGCTTCTGGGAGTGTTTTCTTAACTTCAAGTGCCATCATTTCATATTTCAGGTGTGTGACTTCCCATGTCTTCTGTTTTTATGTCTCCTGGACTTGTTCTGGGTGGGTTAGATGTCTGAGATTGCATTTTGCTGCTTAGTCTTGTCATTTTATATTTCAGAAAGAACTTTTAATCTTTATTTCTGTGATAATCCTTGTGAAATTTTGATAATACACAGCTATATAACTACTATCAAGGCCACTCTAGGAAAAGTCTGTTCTTCAGGGATATCTTATGTGTGTCAGAGATTCTTGGTTTGTGTCTGTCCAGAGATATGGCCTTCTCAATTAATTGAGAGTATGGTCTGAGTTTCAGTTTGGTACTGTCCTCAGACTTTAGGTGTAGGGCTATGGTGTGGTTATCACCCCTCTGCTTCCCAATATTGTTAACCCAATGAGAACAAGTGATTAAAACAGATAGTACATCCTAGCTACAGTAGTACAATTAGCAATAATGATAACATCAAGCAAAACTTTGAAATTAACAAACTGTGGTAAGCACTGGTTTTGTATTTTAGACCATAGTAGCAAGACTTGTAGCTATGTGTATAACAGAACAAATTGTAAATTAAGAATTCATATGCCAAATGTTTCCCCTTAGTGCAGTGGATTAAAATACTAATGTATTTTACCTGTGTTCCTCTTGCCAGGCCAGGCACCAGGTTGGTTCCAGAGTCTTCACATTGTGTAGAGGGATGGACTTGGTACCTGGATTCCTCCGTCCAAGCTAGTTGCTGGGGGTCCCGAGTGATTCCTGCACTGGCTGCCCCTTCCATGATTTGCCATTTTTAAGGCTCTTCTTTTTTCCATTAGAGAGCCAGCAAAATAGGCTCTTCTTGGAAAGAATGACACAGACCTCATCAAACATCCCAAAATTCTACTTTCTCCAGCTTATTACTATTTACTGTAGCATCCACACCCCAAATCCCAGCACTGGACAATGAATCACTTACAAACTTGAGACTCAGCTGTCTCTGAAAAATCCCATCCCATGACTGGATGAGACTTTGGGAGACATCCAGACACAGACCATGACAGGGAGGAATCAATGAAAATCAGAGTGGAAGTCAGTGGAATTGAGACTGAGAGAAAGATATCCAAAAGAATAGTTATTATTTGAAAGAAGAAAACAAAGTGGATAAATTTGACAAGGGAGAGAAAGAAAAGGAGTAAAAGACTCACATTATGTGATTAGAAATGAAATAGGTATGTCTAATATATTTTACTATAATGTAGAATGTCATTAATGACGACTGTAAAAAACTGCACTCTGAATAATTGGAAAGTCTTGAAGAAATGGACAGATACTTAGACATGTATGAGTTATCACAACTGACCCAAAAAGCTATAATAATTCTGAACAATTTAATAACAAGGAAATTGAAGCAGTAGTAAACATCCTACCAACAAAGAAAATCTCAGAACCTGATGGATTCACTGCTGAATACTATGAGACCTTTAGGGAGGTTATAATACAAATAATCCTCAAATTATTTATGAAACTAAAGTGGAAGGAGTGTTTCCAAACTCTTTCCTAGTATCCAGCTTCACTGATTCCAAACCCAAACAAGAACCAAATCAAGAAAGAAAACTACAGGTCAAATTCATTAATGTATATAGATGCAAAAATCTCAATAAGACTTTGAAATAGAATTCAACAAATCATCAGAGAGATTATACATTATTAAATTTACTTAAAAATATTTTAAAGAGAGTACAAATTAGTACTAGAAAAATTAAAATAATACAAAATTTTAGTAAGCAAAATAATATGAACTTCACAGTATTTGCTGCATCACATAGTGTTGTTTTCAAATTACTTGTTCATGTTGTCAGATATATGCATGCAAAATTGAAAGAAGAAAGAGAAAAAGAAAAACTATATAAGAAAGTAAGAAGAGAGAAAAAGGAAAAAGAATTGAAAAAGACAAAACAAATTAAGGACTAACTGCTCCTTTCCATAGACCAGCAGAAATGCACAATACACTTATTCAAACAATCCTTCTTATGTACACAAATCTATCCTTTCCCCGACTCCCCCTCCTGTCTTTGTCCTCAACTCAGTAATTCCTTAGTTTTCATCAGGTTCGTTCCCTTTTCTCAGTGTCTATTGTATGCTGCAGATTTTATTTTCTCTTTCAGGTTCTTGCACTAACAAGGCAATATGATGTTTGCACATGAGGGTTTGATTTACTTCACTTAAGAGTATGGTTTCTAGTTGCGTCCATTTACTGATAAAAGCCTCAAATTTATCACGTTTTATAGCTGAATCATACTCAATTGTGTAAAAATACCACATCTTCTTTATCCATTTCTCAGTTGATGGGCCTCTAGGTTGCTTCAAAGATTTAGGTATGACAAATTACACAGCTATAAACATGGGTGCACATATATCACTGTGGTATGATGTTTTCAGTTCTTCTAGAAAAATACCAAGGAGGGGAATAGCTGGGTTGAATTGGACCTCCAGTCCTAGCTTTTTTAGGAATCTCCAAACTGATTTCCATAGTAGTTGTACCAATCTGCACTCCAACCAACAATGGAGAAGGGTTACTTTTTCCCCACAGCCCCTCCAGAATTTATTATTGGTTGACTTCTTAATGATAGCTATTCTTTCAAGGGTGACATGGAATTTCAGTGTTATTTTAGCTTGTATTTCTCAAATGATGAATGATGTTAAACATTTTTTTCATATATTTACTCACCATTTGAATTTCTTCATCTAAGAAATATATATTTCTCTCAGATGCCCTTAGGGGCCTAATTTTTTAAATTCTTTATATATTCTAGATATAAGGCCTTTGCCAGAGGGACAGTGGGCTGTAATTGTTTTCCAGTTCATGGGTTTTCTTTTTACTCTGTTGGAGATCGTGTGTGTGTGTGTGTGTGTGTGTGTGTGTGTGTGTGTGTGATACCAGGGATCGAACTTAGGACCCTGTGCTTGCCAGGCATGCACTTGTTCCACTTAGCTATCTCCCTGCCCTGGAGATCTCTTTTGAAGTGCAGAAAATTTTCAAAAAGATGAGATCTGCATTTCCTGAAAGACTAATGCTGTGGAACAATTATTCATGTATTTATTTATCACTTATTTATTTATTCCTCTGAGAAGTGTGTATTTATCTAAGATGACCATTTCTCGACTGGGTCTTTGAATTTTGAGGCATCATTTCTTTTAGTTCTTTATACATCCTAGATAAAAGACCTTTGTGTGAATGATTGTTGGTTAAAACTTTTCCCAATTTGTGCATTGTCTTTTCACTCTGTTGGTGATTTCTTTTGGCATGCAGAAACTTCTCAATAAGGTGAGGTCCCAGTTATTTCCTTTTTATGTATTTAGTACAGGGTCCATAGGGTCTCACTATGTAGATCAGACTTGTAGTTATCTTTCTGTTTTCAGCCTCCCAAGAGCTGGGATTACAGGTGCACCACCACGCCCAATCTCAATCATCATCTCAGCATGCCCCAGGGGCAAATCCAGCATGGCCTTGTGGTGCCAGGGATTGAAGAGATCCCAGAAGGGCCAGCCTGATAGCTAAGCAGACTAAAGCACCTGTAGCCATGGTTCAATCCCCAGCATGCCATGCTGGGCCTACCCACAAGGCGCACTGAGACAGTGATGGAGAACTGGGTGTGGTGACATGTGCCTGTCCTAGCTCTTAGGAGGCTGAACACAGGCAGATCACTACAAGTCCAATCTATGTAGTGAGACCCTGTAGACCCTGATCTAAAAACAAAAAAAGAAAAAGAAAAAAAAATGAGATCCCAGTTATTGATTCTTTGAAATATATCCTGGGTAGTTTGATTCTGTTCATGAACTGTCTACCTACCCCTATGTCTTCAAGATTTCTACCTATTTTCTCTTCCAGTAGATTCAGTGTTTCTGTTTTAATGTTTAGGTCTGTAATCCACTTTGACTTTAGTTTAGTACATGGTGATAGACCCCGGTCTAGTTTTAGTTTTAAGCATGAGAAGACCCAGTTTTTCCAGCACCATTTGTTAAGGAGGTTATATTTCTTCCAGTGACTATGGTTAGCCCCTTCATCACAGATAAGAGGACTGAGTGTGTTTGTAGTCGTATCTGCATCTTTTAATCTGTTCTATTTATCATTGGGTCTGTTTTTCTGCTGGTACCATTATGATTTTATCACAATAGACTGGTACAGCCATTGTGGAAATCAGTGTGGAGATTGTGACAAACAACTAGTACTGGAAATAACATTCAATCCAGCTATTCCCTTTCTGAATATTTTCCAAAAATAACTGAACATGTCATGCCATAGTGATATACGTACACCTGTGTTTATAGCAGCAGGATTTGTCATAGAAAAATATTAGAAACATCAAAAATGCCCATCACCTGAGGAATGGATGAAAAAGATGTGGTACTTTTGTACAGTGGTGCATTATTTAGCAAGAAAGGCAAACTTGAAACCTTTGTAGATAAATGGATGCAACTAGACACTACACTCACAAGTGAAATGAATCAGATCCATATGTGTAAATATCTTATTGCCTCCTTAGTGTAAGAACCTGAAAGAATAGATAAAACCTGAAAGGCATAATAGATAGTGTAAAACAGAAAGAAACTGAATTTAAGAATTAAACAATAAAGACAAGAGAAAGGAGAAAAGATAGGAAAAAAAGGAAGGGATTAAAAACATGCAAGTATATATACAGGATGGCTGAGAAAATTGTACTAATAATTTCCATTAGTTTTTTTTGACAATAGCAGTTAATGTTTAGAATTTTCGTCTTGACTAACTCTGTATGCTGGTATCAGTGATCTAAGCAACTGCATGGAGGACTACAATGTATAATATAAAAACCATGGTTGAATATCTCTCATCTTTGTCTTTCTTATCAATTATTATCATATGTTCTATAAAATAAACATTAAAAAAGTTAAGACAAGAAAAATTTCTTGAAAGCAAACAGTAATATTCAATTATTTGTCCAATCTTGGACAACTATATCTGTTAATCTGAGCAACAGATTTGATGACAAAAATAGTAATATAACAACAATTGTTAATGAGCTATTCTTTTCTTTAAATCTGTAACGTATATATTGTTGTATGTTGCCCTGCCTTGTCTTTGCTTCTGCTGCTGTTGCTTTTGTTTTTATTCTTCAAAAGAAAAGAAAAAAACGCTTTTTAAAAAAAAAATAGGTGAGATCCCAGTTGTTGATTCTTTTTAATATTTCCCATGCAGTTTGGTTCTTGTTCATGATTACACAGTATGACCAAGTGGGTTCATTCCAAGGATGCAAGGACGGTTCAACCTAACAAATCTAATGTGCCACATTTCTGAAGGCAATATACTACATAAACTGAAGCAAGAACAAAAATCACATGATCATTTCAATAGATGCAGAAAAACTTTTAAAATCCCCAACATTGTTCAGATTAAATACTCTGAAATAAATTAGATGAACCTTGCCTCAATCTGATAAAAGCCATTTGTCACCTACCACGGCAAACTTCATATTAAAGGGGAGAAATTGAAAATGTTTTTCTCTAAAAGCAGTAACAAAACAAGGATGTCAACTACCACTGTGTTTATTCGATATAGTACTTTAAACATTGTAGCAATCATGCAAGAGAAAGATACATATCAGACACGACTATATAAAATTCCAAAAACCACTGAAAGACTTTCAGAATTAATGACTAAATTCAGAAATGCAGCAGAATATAGAATCAACCAACAAAAGTCAACAATATTGTTGCACACTAGTAATTTTTTTTTTTAAATAGGGGTTGGTGAGATAGCTCGGCTGCCTAAGTGCCTGCCTGGCAAACTCAAGGACCCAAGTTCTGTCCCCGGTACCACATGCCTTGCTGGCCTCAGAAGCCTGGGCGTGCTGTGCCAGACCCAAACTGGGTGTGGTGGCGCATGCCTGTAATCCCACTGCTGGGAAGGCCGAAACAGGAGGATCACTGTGAGTCTGAACTGTTTAGCAGGACCCTGTAACCAACCAACTAATAAATAAATAA
>NW_004524824.1:1562544-1571456 GCF_000260255.1 Octodon degus
AAGGAAGGAAGGAAGGAAGGAAGGAAGGAAGGAAGGAAGGAAGAAAGAAAGAAAGAAAGAAAGAAAGAAAGAAAGAAAGAAAGAAAGAAAGAAAGAAAGACCTCAGAAATCTGCAGAAGGAAATCAAAGTGGATATCTGAAAAAAGAAAGACACTGGCAGGTCCTGGACAGTCAGGAACAATATTGTAAAGTTGACCATATTCCCCAACTTGACTGCAACTCCAATGAAAGTACCAAAACTATTTCTCACAAGATTATGAAAAACAATCCTCATATTAATATGGAACCAGAAGAGATCCAAATGATAGATACAGTCTTGGGTGACAAAAGCAAAGTCGGAGGTTTAGCAGTCTCAGATTTAGTTATTTTGCAAAGCTACCCTGGGAGGGTGTTAAAACAGAGACAGCCAGCCACTAATCTCTGACAAACAGGCCAGAAACATGCTGCAGGACAAATAGCCTCATTAGCAAACGATGCTGGGAAAACTGGCTTTTCACATGAAGAAGACTGAGCCTAGATCAAAGTCTAACCTAAAATAAAATGGATCAGAAATCTAAATATTAAAACGGAATCACTAACTCTGCTGGAAAATAACAGGTAAAACTCCTAAAGTAATAGATATAAGCAAACACTTTCTGAATAGAATTCCACTTACATACGAAATGACAAAAACATGCATCAGCAAAATGGATAATATCAAATTAAAAAGCTCTACATGTCAAAGGAAACAGCCAACACAGTGAAGAGACAACCTACAAAACTGGGAAAGGTTTTCCAGTTACACTTTGGGCAGAGGATCAATACTGAGAATGTATAATGAGCTCAAAAACTAGGCCTTCAAAATAAAAGATCCAATCTGAGATGCTTTTATGTGAAGTGAATAGACACTCTCAGAACAAGTAATACAGAAGGTTCATAATTCCTTTTGACAGTGTTTAACACTTACTGCCATTGCAGGAGTGCAAGTTCAAACGACAGTGGCATGCCATCTTTAGCCAGAAAGAATGGCAATAATCAAGAAATCAAATAACAAATGCTGCTAAGGCTTTGGTGAGAAAGAATGCTACTACAATGTCGATGGGGACATACATTAGTATAACCACAGTGGATATCGGTATGGAGATTTCTCAGAAACTAAAAATAGAAATTACAGTAAAATTAGCTCTTCCTTTACTTCCTTTACTAGGCATATTCCTAAAAAAGCTGAAGACATTGTACCCAGGGATACATGCATACTGATTTTTATAGTAGCTAAACTTCTAATAGCTATGTCTTCCAAGCAACCTGTATATCTATTAACAGATCAATAGACAAAGAAAGTAGGGTAGTTTATGGAATGGAATCCTACTCTGCTATAAAGAAGGACAAATCTGAGTCACTTGTAGGAAAGTGGATGTACCTTGAAAACATAATGTTACCTGAAATAAATCAGACACACATGCTTAAACACCATATGATTTCTTTTACAGAAGAAATCCAAAGTCTAAGTAAAAAGCAAAATAAAATATAGATCAAAGGAAACAGAAATGGATCTTCTACAAATGAGAAAGGGACAAGGAGATGGAAGAAAGGGGGAGAGAAGGGGTTGTGAAAACACATTAAGTTGTGTCACGAACAAATGCAAACACTCAAAATGCAGGTAGTCATTATAAGTGTAAATGTACTCATAAATAATAACTTTTAACAAAGTTGCAATTAGGCAGGTTAGTAGATAACTGTCCCTATTGAAAATACACTGGGAAAGTGTAAGAAATCCCCTATGATAATTTCCTAACCAGTGAACATTTCCCTGACACTGAAATGTATAAATAAAAAGAATACTACTAGGTGAAAACAAATTTTAAGTACTATATCAAACTAGAAAATCAAAATCAATTTATCTTGATTGTCAGTGCAGATAAAAGGTAAAGAAGATGGTGAATAAAAATAAATGCATTTTAAGACTTAGTGGAGATAGACATGGGGCTAATTTTAGTCGTTGACATTAGGAAAATCAGCTTTTTCAGCACAATTTATTAAGGAGGTTGCCCTTCCTTCCGTGACTACGTTTGGTCCCTTATCAAAGATAAAGGGCTGAGTGTGTTTGCACTTGCATCTTCATTTTCTTATCTGTCCCCTCGGTCCTCAGTTCTGTTTTGGTGGCAGCAGCTTGCTGATTTTATCACAATAACTTTGTACTATAATTTGAAATCAGGGACTGTGATGCCTTCTGCTCTTCTTTTGTTGCTTAGGATTGCCTTTGCTATTCCAGTGCTCTTCTCGTTCCAGGTGGATTTTAGGAATGTTTCCTCTAGCTCTCTGGAGTACATTATTGGTATTTTAATTGGAATTACACTGACCTTGTATAACAAATTTTGGAAGTATGGCCATTTTCACAAAGTTATTTCTTCCTATCCAGGAGCAAGGAACATCTTTCCATTTTCTGAAATCCTCTTCCATCTCTTTTTTCAAAGTACTATAATTTTCAGTGTATAGATCTTTTATTTCCTTTGTTAGGCTGATTCCTAAGTATTCTGTTTTATCTTTTTGCCTGTTATTGTGAAAGGTGTGATTTCCCTAATTTCTCTCTTGGTGTGTTTATTGTTTGTGTACAGAAATGCTATTGATTTTTGAGTGCTGACTTTGTATTCAGCTATGCTTCTGAAGTTGTTTATGAAATCTACAAGGCCTTCAGTGGTGTTTCGGGGTTCTTCTGTGTAGTGTCACATCATCTGTGGATAATGATAACTTCACTTCCTGTCCAATACTCATTCCTTTTATTTCTCTCCCTTCTCTAATGGCTCTGGCTAATGTTTCCAGAACTATACAGAATAGGAATGGTGACAGTGGATATCCTTGTCTTCTTCCTGATTTGAAAGTGAAAGCTTTCAGTTTTTATCCATTAATTATGACGGTGGCTGTTGGTTTGTCACAGACGTCTTTTGTCAGATAGAGGTAGTAGACCATCTATTCCATTTCCTGGAGGGCTTTTATCCTGAATTTGTGTTTGGATATTATCAAAAGCTTTTTCTGCATCTACTGAGATGGTCATTTGATTTTTGTCTTTGGCTCTGTTGATATAATGCAATACATTTATTGACTTGCATATGTTGAGAAACTGTTCAAAGGGAAAGAACAACCGGGATGACAGAGAGAAGAAAATGGAAAAATACATATGCATATATACATATGCATATTTCTTTCCATAGACCAGGAGAAATCATCAGCTTGCACAACTATACTGTTGATTTCTCCTGGTCTATGGAAAGAAACAGTTAGTGCTTACATGTTTTTCCTTCCTTAACATTTAGACCAATTTTGTACCCTTATATCTGTTTTTTGGTTTGTTTGTTTTTCGGCGGAACCGGGGATTGAACTCAGACCCTTGCACTTACCAGGGACGCGCTTATTCTACCGAGCCATCTCCCCGGCCCTTATGCTTATATCTGGCAATTGAACAACTGATTTGAAGACAACAGTATGCAATACATCAACCACTGTTGAATCCTTAGCATTTTGTTTAGCAAAATTCTGTATGGTTTCTAAGTTTTCTTTACTATTTTTTACTCTTTTTTAAAATAATAGAAAAAAGGAAAAAATAATTAATGGGATTCATCTTCAAAATCTGAGCTATTCGAAATGTTAAGGGTAATGTTTCCACTTGTCATAGATACAACACAACCTGGGGCAATCAGCTAACTTAGTTTCAGTTATCTGAGTAGTGAAACAGCTAGCAGACAAGAGCACAGGAGGTGCTTCTTAGCTTCTGTAACTCGGTGGCGTAAAAATTGCTTTCCATGATACTATGCTATGGAGCTTCATATTAACATTGGAGAATCAAACGAACCCCTATACTTTATATAAACTATTTGGTTTCCAAGAGTATCTAATTGAGCAGTAACTGTGCTGGGGATATAAATTTGATGGCTCTTCCATTTGGCATTTATAATAAAGTGAATAAGAACAATAATTTTTGGATATCTGATTCTAATAAAACGTAGTTCCTGAAGGAAATCTTAGGCTGGCTTTATTTACGATATAACAGTCATCATACACATTGTTTTTCGTTTTAATTCCAGCGGAATTTCACCTCTCTAGAGTAGGTCTGAACCTGTGTGCAGCTGTAGACTGAGCCCCTGTGCTAAGTGACAACTCTTCCTGCTCTGGCCTCTGCCGTTAGCTCATTTATTATTGAGTGTAACTTAGATATCAAAACCAGATGCCACTAAATTAGAGTGTCCAAGTTTAGATGAGAAAATATCTCTTTCCTTCAATTGTTATCATTTTGGGAACAATAAATGTGGTTCAAGCTAGATGCTGAGTACAGTGCCCTTGGGAGCTAAGGTACCTGACGATAATGTGATTAAATTGTTCGGGCTTTATGGTTACATAGTATATACCAACACTATTATTACTACTATTAACTCATGGTGTAACCAGGTGGATAAAACCATGGATTGGGGACAAAGATAGAAGCACAATGTTCTATTAAAACCATAAATGAAAAGACATCTTTATTGTAGATGTAATGCTTGCTTGTTTGCTTCTGTTTTCCCACTTTTAAATTGTCAAATTTCAGAAGTAATTCTTCCTCCCACTAGACAGCTGCTAGAGATGTCTTTAAGTTTAAACAACACAGTCTGTTAATCTCAAAGAATTGTATTTTTCATTTACAGATCCAATTTCCTTTGAGTTTTAGTGAGTACACAGATTCCCACAAGGCTTTTTGTTTTCATAAGGCTGGTTCTCTTTGCTTCTCCCAAGAGTTCAAAACAGTCGGTGCAAGTCTCGCTACCAAAGGCCGACCTGTGCTGAGATTCTAATGCACGGTGGGTGCAGCTGGACTTACTGTCATTGCCCTCCCCGCTGCTTTCTTCATGGAAGGTGCATATTCTTCAAGGATAAAGTCAACTTACTGTGATTCAAGAGGAAGGCACTTTGCATGACCAAAAAATTTACAATAATATGCAAATTGTTGGTCTTGCCCTTAAAAGTAAGCCTCAGGTGGAAGTACAGGAGAATAATAGTTTTGCACATAGTGAAGCTTTTTTAATTTGATCAACTGTTCACTTCTAAAAATATCAAATAGTTTCTTCATCTGATAACGTACTGCCTTCTTTCATTTTGCAATTACATGCTCATTGCTTATCACAGTACCTAAAGCCCACTGTCACAAGCAGTGACTTGTTACAGAGCCCTGAGAAACCAGGTCCAATGTGCAGAAGGACCACCTGGCCATGTTGATCTCAGTCTGGTTTTTTGTAGAGGGAAAAAATATTAGATCTTTGTGCAGTGTTGCCAACTTTTTTCTCTTTCTCTTGACAAGGGAATAATACATACTGAATGTTAAAATAGAAAATTAGTCAAGCAGTATGATGACACCACAAATTAGCCATCCTTCCAAACCTGTGATAAATATGAACTATTTTCAAAAATAAAACATGAGTCTGTGTCAGTATCAAACTAATACAAAAATTTAACTGGTCTTGTTCCACAGGGCTGGCTGTAATAAATACTACTGCATCCAAGTCTTTTTTTGGTTGGTTTGTTTGTTTGTTTGTTTGTTTGTTTGTTTTTTGTGGAACCGGGAGTTGAACTCAGACCCTTGTGCTTGCCGGGGAAGCACGTATTCCACTGAGCCATCTCCCTGGCCCACACTCAAGTCTTAAAAGGAGATTCACAGCTTTCCTGTTGACTGCATTTGCTGTATAGGAAAACATGAGAAGACTTAAAAATCCAAAGCTTGCAATCATAGATTTTCTTAGTAAATTACTTTACATAATTTTAACTTGCTAGATTGCTTTTACTTCATGGGTTAAATATTCTCATTTAAATCTAATTATGGAAAGTGTTTCCTCTTATATTTATATTATTTTTGCTTGATTATAATGTATAACAAATTAGCACAAGCATTAGGCATTCAAGGTCTGCTACATTGTTGAATTCCTATCATCCTGTCTAGTAAAATTCTGTACCATTTCTAATTTTTTTTACTGTTTTTAGTTTCTTTAAAAATAAATAAAAAGAATTATTCCCTCTAACAAAAAATACTAGATCTTTGTGCAATGTTGCCAACTTTTTTCTTTTTCTCTTTAATTACTGAAACTGCTAGTAGTCAGTTTTGAAACTGTCCCATTGTTATTTGTTTCTCAATAAAATTATTGGGAAAAAAACAAAGTCAGCAAAAATTAAATAAATGTTTAAAAAACTAAAAAACACTTCAATATTATGAGTCTTTATATATTAAGAACATGTCTCTTATGTGTTCTACATATATATCTTCTCTAATTTATATGTGTAATATATTTGTCATAACTTCCATGAATAGCATTTCTTAATTTGTCAGGTTTTTCTGTTGTTTTTAAAATTATTTTCTGTTGTGAGATAAAGATCTATATCCAAATTATTTCTTGTACTTTATTGTTCTCCCCTTAGAAGTTATATTTTTAAACTCATTAGCAATTGGTTACTTTAGGGTCATGTGGAAACTAAAATTGTATTCATTGTTCACACAATACTCTAAGTTGTAGCCTTCCCCAGCTTATTGTTATATTTTCAGTATTATTTAGTTATCTGCTACTTATTTAGCTTGTCAGTTTTTCCATGTCATGTCTTTGTCCACATTTATCATTATTTCAGAGAACATTCAGCTGGTAGACTGACTTTTTGTCTTCACTTGTACAAGGTAGCATGTCTTATTGTGGGACTTTTTTGAGGCTTACGAGGTTGGTATATACTTTTAATTTGGAGAGGAGCATGACTTTGCTGGTTTATCTTTCCTCTTTGAAAGTAATTTTTCTATTGTGACTGTTTTCAGTATTTTTTACCTTTCAAATCCAGAGCATGATTTGAATATATCAAGAAGACTGGCCTTTATGGTTCTTGCTTTATATACCAGGATTTGGAGGACTGGTGTAAAGTCCTGAGTTATTAGCCTGAGTTATATTTCTTCCCTCTAATAACTGTTCAGCTTCTTCTTTTTTCTGGAATTGTGGTTAGGTAAGTGCTAGAGTGTATCACTCTAAGTTTTCCTCTTGTAATCTCTTTTAAATTTGACATCACTATTTTTCCTTGCTAAAATTTTTTTTAATCTTTGTTTATTTATTTATTTGCAGGGTCTCGCTAGGCAGCTCAGACTCATAGTCATCCTCTTGTCTCAGCCTACCCAGCGCTGGTATCATGGGCCTACACTGCAACACCTGACATGCCTGGAGTTCTGGAGCCAGCACGGCAGACAGCACCAGGGATTGACCCTGAGCTTGCCTGACCAGAAGCTTAGTCTGCTGAGCTATCTCGCCAGCTCTTAGCCACCTGATCTTAAACCAGGAGCTAAACACTCACTGGAAGGAAGATAGCCTCTTTAAAAAATGGTGTTTAAAAAACTGGTTTTCAACGTGCTCAAGACTAAAACTAGATCCATATTTACCCCAATGCACTAAATTAAAATGAAAGTGGATCAAAGATCTACATATTAAAACAGAAACACTAAATCAACTTGAATACAAAATAGACCTCATGAAGGCATTGGTGCAAGCAAAGACTTTACGAACAATGCAGACTGCAAGAAAGATATTACACAGAATCAAGAACTAGGATCTCATCTTATTAAAATGTTTTTCTACAGCAAGCCTGTAATCTCTGGACACATGTGGGCTTGCCTAGACCCATGTCAACAATGGCAGCATCACCAGGTTTCAAAAACTTGGGCCCATCTTCCAGCTTCTTACCAGACCAGTGATCAGTCTTTTCTTTCAGCTCAGCAAACTTGCAAGCAATGTGAGCTGTGTGACAATCCAGGGCAGGGGCATAGCCAGCACTAATCTGGCCAGGATGGTTCAGGATAATCATCTGAGCAGTATAAGCAAGTACTTCCATTGGTGGGTCATTTTTGCTGCCACCAACAACATTGCCATGCCAGACATTTTTGACAGATGGCCTGTAATCTCAGCACTAGGAAGGCTGGAAACAGGAAGATCACTACAAGTCTGAGAGGAGAGAGAGAGAGAGAGAGAGAGAGAGAGAGAGAGAGACCAGCAAACGAGTGAAGACAACCCTTAATGTGGGTGAAAAAAAGTTGCAGCTTCTGCTCTAAGGACTACTATCTAGAATATAAGAAAGATTCCAAAAATTCAGACTCGCCCATTTAAGACCCAATCCAAAAAAAGGACATCAAGACCCAGTCCTAGCCCAGGTCCGGTGAGTGTGTGAGAGAGCTTCCAGCTACCCTGCGCTGGCGGGACCGACTGTGAGTCCCAGCCCAGGCGCAGCGTGGGTGAAACCGTCTTCCACCCCCTTGGGACGCCCACCACCACTCCGCAGCACCTCCCCCACTCCGCCCACGGAGTAGGAATTTCTACCACGCTCCAGGAACCCCATGACCCAGTCCTAGCCCAGACCCAGTGAGTGTGTGGGAGAGCTGCCTCTCCCCCCTACCCCACCTTGTCCCCTCCAGGCTCAGCTCAGGCCTGGCTTACATGCCTGGGGTATAACCATGCAGCTACACACCCTGCAGAGAGTGGAGAGGATAGAATGACCCAGCTAGTCCAGGAGCAGAATATCTTGCCACAGGGGCACAACAGGTTCACCCTGAAGGGCAGCAGCACAAAGGAGCTAGCACAACAGCCAGACCCAAGCCAGGCACAGCTGGCTAAATGCAAACTTTGTAGATTTACACCTGAACTTCAGTACGTGCTAAGGTTATAACAGCAACGAAGATCTACAACAAAGGTAACAAGACAGTGCTACACAAAATGATGAGAAGGAACAAAATGCAACCTCGGAACCCAAACCTACACAGAAAAAGTGCAGAGGACACTAACACAGAACAAATTGGGAATCACACAGCTGAAAGCAATGAATCAATCGCTTCTGAAATAAAGAAACACCTGCAGAAAGATATAGAGGAACTCAGATTGGAAATAAAAAAAGAAATC
>NW_004524824.1:1577851-1582836 GCF_000260255.1 Octodon degus
GTCAGGTCCGCATCTTGTACAGCAATTAACCACTAAGAAGAATGTATGCAGTGTGTTAATTATTGAAACTGTCCTTCTGATTTGATTTGAAACTGTCTCATTGCTATTTGTTTCTCAATAAAATTATGGCAAAAAAAGGACATCCAAATAAATTGATACTTTATAGATGAAACATTAAAAACAACAAATAAATGGCAGAAAAATATTCAGCATCATTGGTAATTTGATAAATACAAACTAAAATGATATGGAGACTGCATCTCACCCTAGAAAGAATGGCTTTTATCAAGAAATAAGTCAATAACAGTTGCTGGCAAGATTGTCGGGGGGAAGAAACACTGTTTTACTGTTGTTGTGAGTGTAACCAGATGCAATCAGTGTGAAAATCAGCGCGGAGATTTCTCAAAAACCTAGAAAGAGAGGTCCCTTAGACCGGGCAATTGTGCTCGGTATTTTTCCAGAACAAAAGCATTAGCTTGCAGCAATATATGCACACTCATGTTTACAGCAGCACAGTTTGCAGTCTCTGCGCTCTGGCCTGAATCTCCCATCGATCACCGGATTCCAGCGCTGGCGTCTTCAGTCTTTCCAAACACTTCCTGCAAGCCATTTGCAAAGACTTACAAGCCACACGGTCGCAGCAGCAACCGTAGTGTTGTTACCCAAATCTTTGTTAGTGACTTTTCTTTTCACAATACCTGGCACCTACAACTCTAAAAAGAAAAGGCTCATTACAGCTGCAGTTTGCAGACAGGTCAGTCCATGGTCAGTTGACTTCACAGCAGGATGGCATGGCAGGGCAGGCGCGCGTGAGGCGTGGCAGTCAGGGGGCAGACAGGGATGGGGGGAGGAGAGATCAAGACCTTTCCGGGCCAGGCCACAGCACCCCACCTCTCCCTAAAAGGCTTCACCTTCAACAGCACACCCACGCATAAACCGATCTGTGAACGGTCTGTGAGAATCACACACTCGGGATCCAGTCACATCCCAAAAGCCCTGCCTGGGACCACGTGACCTCTGGGGGATGATGTAGTTATGAACTGCGACACTCACAGCGGATGTGCCGGAGTTTATTGGATTTTCCATGCGCTGTAGCATGTTTCATGAAGTTAGATGCGCCAATATTCCGTGCATGCAGATTTCTAATTGCTATCTCTTCCTGTTAAATTGTTTCTTTAATTAAAACTTGAGACATCACGTACCTTTTTGGACTCATTTTAGTTCAAGTTTTACTTTGTCCAGAAGAAAATGACAAACCCTGTTTGCTTTCAGGTCCTGGTGCATGGAATATTGTTTTCTGTTATTGATTTTCTGTGTTTGAATCTCTTTAGGTTTATTGCATCGCAAGAGACTTGTGCAAGTGAAACGCGAGAGCGCGGCGCAGGCGCCTGCAAGCCACAGCCTGCCCCTTGCCTCACCAAGCCCCGAAAAGTCAGTGCATGCGCGGTCGCTCTGCATGCGTGAAAGCCTTCCAGAGGTGCGCAGCGTTTCCTGGACCCGGGAGACTGTGAGGTTGGCACATGGCAAATTTCTTACTAATTGGATGCTTGTTTTCCCTTAAAAAACTGAGAAATTTGAGGAAAGAATCACATTCAAAGAAATATCCTTATCTAAAAGGCTAAATAATTTACTTTTTGAAATTCTCCAGGATTTCTTCCCTCTAGGTTTCAGCATAAATGGAGAGCTTTTCTCTGAGTATCGTAGCATGACTGTGGTAAATTTACCCCCAGAAAAAACTCCTATTATGAGTGCTTTTTGCTTTAAATTTTAAATTGTGGAAATTGAATAGTTTTATTCTATATGTGATGCAATTTTTTCATATTACCAACCAATTCAAAATCTGGTATTATTGAGAATTCTTACCAGAATTCTCAAATAATAACAATAAATTCACTCAAATCTACTTTAATAGAGTTCATATCTCTATAATTAAAATAATTATTGTCTACCATGTATCTGAAACAAAATATTTTACATTGTCAGTACATGTGAAAATGCTTTCAGAAAATTGATATTTATTGCCAGTATTCAAAATGTGTCATTAAAAACACTTGAAATTTAACTTAAAAACATCAATGTAAAGAAAAAAACTTATTCTATCCAGACACTGGATTTTTAAAAATTCAGAACATAGTAATATGAAAAATAGCCCATTTATGGACTGGTGTGTTCCTTCCTAATACATCTGTTGTGTTGTCAGTGGATACCTGGATTTTTCTGACCTAAATCCAAACCCATAATGTTATGGTTAGTGTCTGGGTGTCCCCCCAAAGCGGTGGTCATGGTGGTCATGTGGTCATGGTGGGGCAACATTTTGGAGGCAGCTCACTGTACAGTTTGTGATTGGTTCACTGTCTAGTGCTGGGAGTGGGGTGTGCGTTCTACACCCGACCTAGGGCGAGTGGCCTGCACACAACATGAAGAGGAGAAGAGGCTGGCTCCCCTGTGGGCTGCTGCTGCTTTTGCTGTCTTCTGCTGTCATGAGCTGCTGCCCCTGTGTCACACCGCCCTGCTTCAGATTCAGCTGGGGACTGAACCTCCACAGACTGCGAGCTCAGTAAGCCTTTTCTCCTTTAACTGGGGCCACTGCACAGTTAGTCTCAGCACTAAGAGAAAGTAAGTAGGACACAGACCTCGATTCCTTCTTGTGCTTCTCCCATGGTCGCAAGTTTAGGAAACCTCTGACTTGTCATCACACTTCACTGGGCATGATGCTGTTTCCAAAGCTGCTAATGAGCCTGGATTATCATAGATGATATGACTGTGGAAATCCATGGGCTTCAAATCTGTGAATATTCATAACGATGTTAGTAATACAAATGACTGAATTAAATTTCAGTCATTTATGAAAGTATTGTGATTTTATGAAAGTATTGTGATTTTCAATAGAACAGAAAGATAAAAAAACACATATCCAATTGTATATTATATTAGACATATGTTAGGCATAATCATGATTATTGATAATTCATTTGTATAAAATCACAGTAGTAAATTTCAAATTGCATACAAGCACAACAATTATAAATCTAGCATTCATATAATCACATTAAAATGCATATTAAAAACAATTTATAGAATTGAGAAATAACATGTGAATTCAGTCTGACTGCAGTTCAAATCTGCACATCTGTTTGTAGTTGTTAATCTTAAGTATTTTAGTATATCTAAACCTCAAGCTCATAACTTCTAAAATGGGAACAATAAGTCATACCTTGAAAATGTTAGAAAAGTTGCATTACAAAATACGTATAAACAGCAAATACTGAAATTTCATATAGTAGATTCTTCATAAAAGTGGGGTTACTTTTACTATTAAGGTACCTGATTCATTTCAATAAATATACTATCAGCGTAGACTTTTGTTTCTTCCACAGTTAATACAATGGCTGTCATTAAAGTTAAACATAAAATACAAAAGCCATTGAATATATTTGCATTGTGCTTTAGACCTAAAATGGCTTAGGTTCAGAGGGAGGATTTTAAAAGCTGACTGTCTGAGCCGCTCTTGGGCCTCTGGGTCAGGATAGCCCACATCTATAAACCACAGAAAAGCATCTCATTTCTGCTCCCAGGTGGGGCAGAGCTGGCGCTGCAGAGTGGAGTCGGCCACTGCATGGTGGTCAGGGAGGCAGCCGCGGGAGATGAGGCTGTGTTCTTCTCAGTCAGGTCACTAGGGAGCCGCCCCTGGGGTCAGACCCCACCCTGGCCTGGCTGGGTCCCAACTCTAGCCGTGAGACTTTGGGGAACATTTTAGACATAACCCACAACAGCGGCCGAGTCACGGCAGCACCATCCACAGCCTCTGGGCAGTCACAGCTCCATGTGCTACGAGGAGTTCAACAATGTGCAGGTCAGAAAAGGAGGATCTGGAAAGTTGTGCTCTTACCCCGGCTCCTCCTTTGATCTCACTTTTCCATAGCTGACACCTGGCAAATTGGTTTTTGTTTTTGGGGTTTTTTTGTATTTTTAGGGCAGGGTCTACAGGGTGCTCAGGGTCTCACTACTAGATCGAACTCAGTGATCCACCTGTTTACAGCCTCCCAAGAGCTGGGATTACAGGCACCCGCCACCACGCCTAGACTCATTCACCATCTTAGGGCTCCCTGGGGGCAGGGCCAGCACAACAGGCTTGGGGATCGATTTCAGGCACTTGCGGGCCTTTAATCTGCTGAGCTAACTGGCCGGCCCCCCAAACAGTTTATCTTTTTCAAGCCTCTCTGCTTTGCAGTTTCTGTTTTGGAGCTCAAAAGGCCGTGGACCAAACCAGCTAAAGCCAAAAATAGCCTTCTCCTCCATTAAGTCATGGGTGGCAGGTATTCTTTCCTAGTGACAGGAAAGCTGATGTTGAAGTTGGTACTGAAAATCAGGCTGTTGCCATAAGTACACCTGATCGTGTGGTTTAGAAATCAGTGGAACTTATTTAATGCAGATGATTGAAAAAGTTGTAGATACAGAACGGGGAAGACCTACAACGTCTCGAGCATTACTCCAAGTACTATACTGATTGGAGCTCTGAACAAGTCCACGATAGATACAGTCAGGCTCAGGAGGTTTCAAAATAGAACAATTCTCAGGACTCCTTTGACCTGAGGAGTTGGGCTGGGTCTCTGTGCTGTGTGTAATTCTCTGGAAGAACATTTCTCTACACTTTGCCCGTTCCCTGAGTCTGCAGGCGGCTGAACAAGCAGCTGTCTTCTCCAGAGGTCAAGTACCTTGAAGGCATCCTGATCTTCAAGTTGTGCCACAGGCACTGCTCACGGCTTTCAGCCAGATTTCCATGGAGAATTAGTAGCAAAACTGCAGGGCGCAGTGATGGGAAGCACCTGTAAAGTCACAGCAGAGCAGTTTGCTGAAAATTCAGGCATTAAGAACACCAAGCTGTCTGACTCATCCACATGGCTGACACTGACAAAGGTTCTACAATCTGAGGTACAGGATCTCAGGATAAATCCTGAGGGGATTTCACTGACCTTACCAGACCC
>NW_004524824.1:1583016-1590356 GCF_000260255.1 Octodon degus
TAACAGAACTTAACAACAAAAAGGGTATACAGATGAATGTCCATTTTGTATCTGTGTATTCAAATGGCTAGGATCGATATACAGTTACATTCTCTTAATGAATAGAGGGATTTGTTCTAATGGTGTTTGTAAGTAGGATATCATGTCTGCATCTTGTACAGCAATTAAGCACTAGGAAGAATGTATGCAATGTGTAAATTATTGAAACTGTCCCACCAGTTTGGTTTGAAACTGTCTCATTGCTATTTGTTTCTCAATAAATTTATGGAAAAAAAACAAAATAGCATAGATATATAGCTACTTTCTCTTAGTTCAATGAGAAGAAAGTTTTGAACTAATAGTGTTTAGACAAGATATCATGTCTGCATCTTGCACTACAAAGACAATATGCAATGTATTAATTATTGTAACTGTACTACTAACCTGTTTTGAAGCTATCTCATTACTACTTCTTTCTCAATAAAATTATAAAAAAAAAAAAAAAAAGAACACCAAGCTGTCTGAGCCAAGACAGTAGGAAAGGGCTTGAGGCATCTCAGGAAGCTTTCAGACCCCACAATCCACAGACTCAAGGGTGAAAACATGCAAAGCTCTCTCTGGAGAAGACAGCTACTCAGCACCCTGATCAAGAAGGCCCCCTAAAGAACTGACTTCTTGGAATTATTTCACATATTTAGCCATCTTGGTGCTCAGAGCCTGCTTCCACTCTGATCCAAGGGGGCCTCTCTAGGGCTGAAGTGGACAGCAGATCTTGAGGTGACCCATGTGCTCCTGGTTCTCTGGGAATGCTGAATGCATATGCCACAGATTCACAGAGACATTACCCTGGTTCTGGAAAAAAGTCCTGGAGGCCAAAACTGTGACGTACAGAAGGCAATGTGTAAATCCGTGAGGTGGGGCTGGAGGCCAGAGGAGGCCTGAAGGAAGCCTGAGGAAGCCTGAAGCTCCCAGAACACAGAACTCACCATCAAAAGCCTTGGGCTGAGGTGCAGCCAGCCTCCAAGTCAGCCACGGGAGCTGCACACAGCAAGGCCACAAGACTGGGGCTGCCAGCGTCCCCGGGTGCTCACAGCTCACCACCAAGTGCCCTGGGCGCCCGGGAGGCTGCGGCAAGATTTAGTATGCACATGTATGACTCAGTCTTCAGCACAATCTCTGTTCATTCTGCTATCCTTCCTTTTGGCATGGGAATGTTTAGGTGCAGTCTTACTTTGGACATGTTGAGCATTCTTTTTGATTTTTACAGGGACTAACAATTAAGAGTGTACCTTAAGTCCCAGAGGAGATCTTGGACTGGGACTTTTCACCAATGCAGAAACTGTTAGAACACTGGAAACTTGACAAGTCTGAAGCTGCATTTGGCATAATGACATGGCCATCGCCTTTTGGGGGCCAGGGACTAACTGTGGTGTCACAGGTCCAGGACGTCCACCAGAACTTTGTGTCCCAAGATCGAACTTTGGACGCTGATATGCTCTTGGCCGTGTATTTGTCTGTGGATGAGTGCGTAGCTCAGTGTGCTGGGAGGAAGCTGGACCGCTGGCCAGAGATAGTGACCCCTGGGAACACAGCTAGGAATGTGCGTCCCTGTCCCTGTCTTGCCACCTCCTCTGCTTCCTGGTCACTGTGTTGAGAGGAAGGTGCCGGTGCCAGGCCTTCGCATCACGCGCCTTGGGCCCTGAAGTGCGCAGGTGACGGATGAAGCCCGAGGCCGCGAGCCAGCAGGAGCCCGCCGTGCCTTAGAGGGCAGCCTCGGGCATTTGCTCCCACAACGGGAAGGCTGACTAACACAGTGAGCCAGGAATCCTGAGCCTTTCTACACACAGCGAGTAACGTATCCCCGACTTCCACTCTGTCATGGGCTTCCAGAGTGCTGAAATTACGGGTCAGCATGTAGAGTTAGAAATAAATCAGAGGAAGAGAATGTCAAAAATGGGTGAATGTAAGACAGACCTCCCAAGTAACTGAGAACTTGACTAGCGTATTAAATAAATTATTAAAATATTAAAATCATGTTCCTGAGCTTTCCCCTCTGTATTTTGTAGACACCATCTGGGCTTGTGAAGATGGAACAGGGTGAGACATGTGCTCAACAAGCCTTCACTTTAACCTAGAGCTGAAGTCCATATTAGTAAAATTTCTACATAATGGGTATTTGACAGATAACTTTTACTTTATTTTTTATTTTATTTATTTATTTATTTATTTATTTATTTATTTATTTTGTATTTTAGGACAGGGTTTACAGGGTCTACAGAGTCTCAGTGATCATAGTGATCCTCCTGTTTATAGTCTCCCAAGTGCTGGGATTATAGGCCCACATCACCACGCCCAGTCTTTTACTTTATTTTTGACAATGGCTATAAATCTAAAAAGAATGGAAGGAGCAAGAAAAATTGGTTGTAATGATAAAAACTGTTACATAAAATCAAACATCTGCTACATTTGTATGGTGCTTTGTAAATATATTTGTGTTGCAAGGTTAATTTAGGATGCTGATTGCAAAACTTAGCACAGTCTCCATAAATGATTATTTGTAATTCTTTATTTTACTTTATATTTTCCTAAGATGTTATTTTAGGATGGGTTAAATGTAATACCGAATTATGAACTAGAAAGCATTATATTTACAAAATATATGTGCACTCTGGCAGGCAAAATGGTTATTGAAAAAATCCAGGGCTCTGAATTTAGAAGAGGCTCACTAGTCCTGAAAATCAACCAACAACAGCTTCATCATCTACAAAAAAGAATGGAATCCCCCTTCCTGTTCTTTCAAACATTGATGTAAATGTATGCTCTCTTTTAAAAATAAATTTCCTTTAGAATGAAGAAGGAAGCTTCCGCATACTGCAGGCTACTTTAACTCTCTCTATAAAATACTGACAAAAACTGAACGCTTTCTTCCATTCTGTAGTAGCATATAGACCTTTTCCAAGCCCAAGTGTTTGAAATCTGTTCTCTCTTACACTGTGATAAAGAAAAACAAAGAGAGGAAAAAAGACTAATAAATCTAAAAGACTAACAGAAAATATATTTTGTTTCATAGAACAAAATATAAAATCTAATGAGCAATTCATAGTTTTACATTTTAAATATTTAATTAGGAGACGGTTGTGTCCATCTCAGTCCTACCCAGAATCAGCTATCATTTGCCTGACTGGTCCATTTGATGGTGGTAAATCTCAGCATGTCACCATTGCTTCATTTAATGGTTAAAAACAAATGCCTGTGGGAGGGAAGAATTTATAAACATCTATTTTCTATTTCGTGCACAATATTTTCTTTCTTAAGAACAACTGACTGCTTTGTAATAATGTGTTTTGACAGTAGTTACATATAAATACTGTGTTAAATATTTTTAGTCACCATAGAACACAGACATATGGGTACAGTTTTGTGGTTCTTCTCTAATTATATGCATTATACAATTTGCTATTGTTGAAAACCATCTTCTATTCATTTAGTAAGGCTTTTGCAAATTGGCAGATAGCATTTGGGCTAAAATACACACAGGATATTTGCAGTGAAAAAAGAAAAAAAAAAAAAAAAAACTCCTCTGCCTTTTCTCTGGTGTAGAGCAATTTGTCAAGTAATTAGCCAACCTAATTAAATTTTTGTAGCACTAATCAAACGAATATGCTAAAATTTTCTTTGCACAGCCAGTTTGCTGTCTGCTTACATTTAACTTGATGGCTTGAAAGGGGCTCTACTGTCTGCCACTGCATTTAATAACCTAATTTGCATTTTATATTGGTAAATCAAATTAAGCACCAGTGGCTTTTAGTATGATTGACTGTGGTCAGGCCTGTTCAGATGGGACTTTTTCACAGAAAATTAGGCACATTTTAATATAACTAAGGCTGTGCTTTCTGCATTCAGCAAACTGCATTCACTCAGCTAATTAAAAGTCCTTGCCTCCCCCGCCCCCTTTTTTGATAAATTTATCCAGCTGGTGCGTCCATTTTCTTTTGTACAATTTCTTGATGGAAGTTTTTTCTTAAATATAATAAGATTGTGTAAGCAACACTTCAAATCAATTTGCATAAAACATATAAACAATCCGTGCCCAGAACCGATTGCTTTGCGAGGAGGGTGTATCTGTGTGTAAATCAGGGTCCGCAGGTCCACACGAGGCCTCGCAGGTCTGAACCTCTCACTAAGAAAGAAATCTCCAGCTTAGAAAATTTCCATCAATTCATGTAATAAGCATAAAGCTGTTGAACAATAGCTTATGATACATTAAGCGAGATTTCATAATCTATTATTATAAGGAAAATTTACTTGGTGATAACAAAAGAAGATAAAATGAATACAAGCTTAGAAACTTCTCTGATCCTGTAAAAGTAAGATTTATTCTATAGTCAGAGTTAACAATATATTATGTCTTAAATGAGTATTATTTCCGGTCATAAAAAACCTGGGAGAGAAGAAGATTAATGTGACTGACCTATTACAAGGAGAAGAACCGAGGTCTGAGTCCAGCTTGCGTGACCCTTGGGCTGCTCATTTTGGTATCCTGGCGTTCTTTTACATGAAGTCTAATGTGAAGTGCCCTTTTGTCTAAATGACAACCCATAATGCACCACTTAGAAAAATTACAAACTCTCTTGAAATTTTAGGCTCTATAATGCTAAATAAAATGATTTTTTCCACCCGTTTGTCATTAGATGATTTGTATTGCAGTAATAGGATATCAAGAGCTAGCTTCAAGGTTTGTTTACTAATATGCCCTCCAAAATGTTTTTAACAACAGCAAAAATATTTCCATGCCTGCTAAACCTATACTTGTTGTGGGAGAATAGCTTAAACTAGCATGAATTACTGGTCTGAGCATCATTCATTTAGACAATTAGCCTTAATCTTTTACAAGAAATTCTTCACATATGTTTAAAACAACACTTATTAGCTTGGGACTTTCTTTTAGTCTATTACGCAACCAGGGGTAATTTTAGAAAGGGACCGAAAAAATGACATACACATTCACTGCCCTAAAAGTTAGACAACAGAACTGTGCCTGGAAAGGTGAAAAGAAAGTGTGTGACACCGTCTCAGCATCGGCTTCCGCAGTCACTTTTTGTCGCGGAGGTTCAAGCTGAGCACACTGGCTAAGACCACGCTTCAGCTATCTTAAAACTGATCATTGTGATAAAGCTTCAGTTAAAAAAAGAGTTAAGATTATGAATGAGATAAAGTCAAATGTGGCAGTTGCCAAGGGCGCACTTGGATAGTTTGTGGGTTTTGTGTTGTTTTTTTTTTTTTTTTACTTTAATTAAAGTAATGGTACATATGTTATGAAACCTCAGCTCGTTCTTCTAGAAAAATGTTATGATTCTGAAAAAAAAAAAAAATCTGAAGAGATTATCTGACTGTAGGACTTGACCTAATGGGAGGCCACATTCCTCACGCCTATCTCTCTCAGACCTCTGGAAGTGTGAACTTACAAAGTTGCACATGAAGACTGCACACCTGTGGCCTCACAAAGGGACATTGTTGTTGTTATTGCTGTTGCTGTTTCCCTTGACAAACACCCTTGCACACACGGCCCTCTGTGCCTGTCTTGTGAATTACACAGTTCTGTTTCCTTCTATCTCGGAAAGTGGTGTCATGTCTTCGAGCATCTTGGTGCTTCTGTAATGTGTCAGCTTAGCACGTCACTTACAAATGCCCAGAGCACGGCTGCACGCATCTCTCAAGATTTCCCCACCTAGAAAGTGAAGGGTGGGCGTGGAGGGTGCCAGATACGCAGCAGGGCGCTGTACGCCCCACTCCTTGTGCCTGGTGGGCCCCCAGCGCCTCGCATGCTCGTCCACGAGACTTCTCCGGAGGGAGCCAGGTCACAAGTGTGAGATGTTGGGATTAAGGGCGTGTAATTACTAAATGAGTCCACTGATGGGTTTGGCATAGCTCGGGGTGTGGATAGTGTGAAGGCCCCCCGGGGTGTGAGTGCTACCTGCACTAGCGGGGCGCAGCCTACGTAGACCTTCGGGGCAGGAAGACGGCTGCTGCTGTCACTTGCTGCTCCTGCGCCTCTGCCTGCCACCAACTGTTTCCCTGCTGATGCCTCGCTTCCAGGTCACCCTGCCTTGGACCCAGCTGGCTGGGGACCACTCTGCGAACTGACTCCAAATAAACCTTTTCTCTGTTCTCTGTGTGGTCGAGTATTTTGTCTCAGCAATGAGAAAAAAACTAAGACATAAAGTTAAATATATTTAATAGCAATATGATATAAAATTGTCTACAATTGTGACTTTGCAGTTATATGCTATCTAAAACTTTATGGCTATATCTGAAAACAGCTGTAGATAAAGCCATGTTTAAGAAATACAATTCATACTATTATTTCTTTTACTTATTGACTAAAAATTGTACTTTTCAAGAAAGAAAACTTACCAACCATCCAAGATTATTAAATTTTTCATCTCTTTCCTAAACATTTTCATATATTTGAAAATACAATTCTTATATTTTTTACGTATTTTGAGTTTTAAAGAGATAGTGACAAAATATATTCATTATATATAAAATTATAAATTAATTGATGGAAGAAACTAATTGATGGAAGAAATTCTGTCATTTAACAAAGCCTAAGCAAAGGAGACTTGGCTTGAGAAGCAGCCGGCTTTGAACATGATAATTTCAATTGGAGAATACTCTGATAAGAGAACATATCACTTCAGAATTTAAACAGAAAAATCAAGTCTATTCTGTATAGAAAACTTCTCCACTGATTCCTACTTCCTTAGCTTTTGCCCCCTTTGCATTTTAAATCAGCAGAAATACTTAGTATCTGGATATTTACCAGCACACATAATACACAACCTTCAGTGCTTTTGCATGAATCTAGCACGTCACAAAATTCTCTTTATATTTCTCAATACTCAAAGTTGTCAGGATCTGCTGTGGGAAATTCTACAGCCATATTACTAATGCACAAGCTTTAAATTGAAGAGCCCATTGTAGTCTCTGGGTTTTGAATTTTCAATTTTACTCTTAAGCTAGTAACATTATAAGAAATTGTAAAGCTAGCATAAGAGATTCACTTACCATTCACCAAGTTTACCCCCAGGGCTAAATCTTGTGTATTAGTAGCAAAAGTTTAAGCTTTATATATAATATCAAGGTAGGAAATTTAAGATAGTAAATGGCAAATGTATGCATATTTCTATGACACTTTGCTTAAATGGCTAGAACTGCTGACAAAATCAAGGCACAGTGTTGAGCATATAGCTTAGTGATTAACCTGTTTAGAATGTATAAGGAGATGGGCTCAATACTGAACATCAGAGGGAGAGAGAGACAGAGAGAGAGAGAGAGAGAGAGAGAGAGAGAGAGAGAGA
>NW_004524824.1:1590456-1602495 GCF_000260255.1 Octodon degus
AGAGAGAGACAGAGAGAGAGAGAGAGAGAGAGAGAGAGAGAGAGAGAGAGAGAGAGACAGAGACAGAGACAGAGAGACAGAGAGAGAAAGACAGAGACAGAGAAAGACAGAGAGGGAGAGAGAGAAAGAGGAGAGAGGGAGGGAGAGGGAGAGAAACAGAGAGAGACAGACAGAGAGAGAGAGAGGGTACTTCATCACTATGCAGTTTTACTCCTGTTAGCCCTTATAGCCATAGAAACCTCTGTCCCTTCAGTCCCCACTGTTTCTCAACTTTGGCAACGAATCTTTTCTCCATCTATATAGCTTTGACATTTAAAGAACATTATATAAATGCAATTGTGCTATCTGTGACCATTGGGACCCATTTTATTGATTAGCTTAATGCCTGGAGATGCAAGGTGTGGCAGGGCATGATATACCAGTTTGTTTAACATTTACACATGAAAGGACATCTGGTATTTACTTATTCCTATGTAATTTGGAGCTATTATACGGCTTTTTTGAATATTGTTTTACAAGGTTTTGTGTCAACATAACTTTTTCTTTCTGTGGAGTAAATGATCAGAAATGTGAAAGTAAGTGTAAATTTAGACTTTAAGAAGCTACCAAACTGTATTCCCAGTTCCTATGCTGTTTTATATTTCCATGATCAATGTCTGAGAAATCCAATGTTTAACATCATTGGATTAATCGTTGTTTAATCCAATCATTTAACATCATTGTTTAACGCATTTAATATTTTCATTTTAAGTTTTATTTTTAGTTTAAGTATGTAATTATGTTGCTTGTGTTGTCAGTTTGCATTTCCTTGAAGGCTACTGCTCGTGAGATATTTTCATATTCCTACTTGTTGTCCCGGGCTTGGGAATTACTGTCTCTTTGTGTCACTTGAATGTTTCTAAATGCATTGTTTGCCACTTACTGTGAACTTTGAAAAAAATTTTATGCATTCTAAATACAAGCATTAGATTTTGCATATGGTTGGCAAATGTATTATCTATGTGGGAATTTATCTCCCCGTATTCTTAACAGGCCACTTGGCCAAGAAAAAGTTTAAAATTTTGATGAAGCCTTACTTGTTAATCTTTGTTGTGGTTGTTTTATGACTTGTTTTGGTTCATGAAGAATTCTGTTCCAAATAATGAGTCCTGAGTATGATCTTCTATGCTTTCTTTCCAAAATTCTTTTAATTTTTTGAAAAGAACACAAAATAATGAAAAGGAACAATTATAAATGATGCAGAATTTCACTAAACAAAACAATATAAATTCATCAGTATTTGTTGCATTCCATAGTGTGGTCTTCATTCTACTTGTTCAGATGTCAAGAAATGTGAATGCAAAATTAGAAAAAGAAAAACACCAAAAAATTATAGCAAAACAAGAAGAGAGAAAAGGAAGAAAAATTTTTAACAAGTGAAGTTTTAACTGCTCCTTTCCATATACTGGCAGGAATCCGTAGTACAATTTTCCAAGCCCTACTGCTTACATACATAGATATATCTCTTTCCCCCACTCACTTTCCTGTTCTCCTCATCTCAGAAATTCCTTCCTTTTGGACAAGTTCACGCCCTTTTCACAGAATCTGTTGTACCCTTAAGATTTTATTTACTCTTTCAGGTTCTTACACTAAGGAGACAAAACAATGTTTGCACCTGGGAGTCTGATTTATTTCACTTAAGGGCATGTCTCTAGTTGCCTCTATTTACCAATAAAAGACTCAAATTCATACTTTTTATAGCAGTGTAAGTCTCCGTTGTGTTAAAACACCACATCTTCTTTGTCCATTCCTGTACTGATGGGCATGTGGGTTGCTTCCAGTACAGCTATGACAAATTGCACTGTAACAAACGTGTGCACATCAATCACTGTGGTATGATGTTTTCAGTTCTTCTGGAAAAATAACAGTTCATTGCTGCTGGCTTGAATAGGACCTCTAGTCCTAGCTGTCTGAGGAACCTCCACACTGCTTTCCACAGTGCTTGTACCAGCTTGCACTTCTACCAAGAGCAGAGAAGAGTTCCTTTCTCCGCACAAACCCTCCAGCATTTGTTAGTGGTTGACTTCTTGATGATAGGCCTCCTTTCTGGGGTGAGGTGAAATCTCAGTGTTGTTTTACTTTGCATTTCTTGAATGGCTAATAATGTTGAACACTTCTTCATATATTTACTTGTCATTTCTATAGCTTCATCTGAGAAGTGTGTATTCGTCTCAGATGTCCATTTTTGGATTGGACCTTTGAATACTGGGGCCTCCAGGAGTGAGTTTGGGAGAATTGCTTCCCTTTCTGTTTCACTAAAGAGTTTGAGAAAAAATGGCATTAAATATTCTCTAAATTTCTCATAGAATTCTGCTGTGAATCCATCAAAACCAGGCTTTTTATGTTGGTAGGTTTCTTTTTATTACATTTTTAATTTTGTTTCCTATTATTGGGTCATTCAGAATTTGTATATCTTCTTGTCTTAGCTTTGGCATTTCATATGTATCTGGGGAACTGTCCATTTCCTTTGTGTTTTCCATCCTGTGAGAGTGAAGATTTTGGATATAGTTATTGATGACCTTCTGAATTTCTCTAGAGTCTGTAGCGATTTCACCCTTTTCATTCATTATCCCATGAATTTGGGTTTTCTCTTTCCTTTTTTTAGATGAACTTGGCTAAGGGGTTATCAATTTTGTTTATTCTTTCAAAGAACCTACTCTTTGATTCATTTATTCTTTGTATTGTTTTCTTCGTCTCCATTGCTTTATTTTCTGCTGTAATCTTTACAATTTTCTGCCTTTTTTGAGCTTTGTACTTGACTTGCTTTTCTTTTTCTATGAGTTTGGGGTGCAACATAAGATTATTTATTTGGATTTGTTCTGTTTTCCTAATCTGGGAATTTACTATGATAAAATTTCCTCTTATGACAGCTTTCATTATATCCCATGAGTTTTGGTAAATTGTATCTGTATTTTCATTTGATTGCAAAAGTTTTATAATTTCTTCTATAACCCACTGGTTATTTAGGAGGTTGTTATTTAATTTCCATGTCTTTATGGTGTTTCTTTTGTCAATAATTTTGAGTTTCATAGCACTACGGTCACATTGCATGCATGGGATAATTTCAGTTCCTTTGCATTTACTTAAACATGCTCTGTGTGCTACTATCTATTCTATTTTGGAAAACACCCAGTGGGCAGCTGAGGAGAAAGTGTATTGTGCTGTTGCTAAGTGAAACATTCTATAAAAGTCTACTAAGTTCATTTTTTTCATAACTATGTTTTAGTTCTATTATGTATTTGCTTATTTTTCTTGTTTAGTTGATCTATCTCTTTGTGACAATTGCATGTTAATGGTCCCCATTACAATAGTATTATTGTTCATTTGATTTTTCATGTCTGTTAAAATTTCTCTAATGTAGGTGGGTGCTCCTACATTGGGTCCATATATATTTATAATTGTTAACTCTTCCTGTTCCAGTTTTCCTGCATCAAGTAAGTAGTGACCTTCTTTATTGCTTTGAATGATTTTTGGTTTGAAGTTAATATTGCCAGCAACCAGAATAGCTATCCTTGCTTTTTTCTGGCTTCCTGTGGCATGGAGAAATGTTTTTCATACTTTGACTTTCAGCCTGTGAATTTCCTTTTGAGTTAAATGTGAATGTGTTTCTTGTATGCAGCATATTGTTGAATCTAGTTTCTTTCTTTCTTTTTTTTTTTTTTTTTTAACTAAGAATTGAACTCTGAACCTTGCACTTGCCAGGTAAGTGTTTATTCTGCTGAGCTATCTCCTTAGCCCTGAATGTTGTTTCTTAATCCACTCTGCCAGTCCATTTCTCTTGACTGGTGAATTGAGGCCATTTACATTGATGAGTATAACTGAAATGTATTGGCTCATTTTTATCATATTATTTTTCTGCTATAGGTTCCATATGTTTCCCTCTTTTTAATTGCTCACTCCATTTGGTGGTTCCTTTCTGTTGTTCTTGAAGCTGTGGGTGTTTCTGTCCCTTTTTAGAATATCTGTCGGTACTCTTCATAAGGTTGGTTTGATGATCATGAACTTCTTCATTTGTTCTTTGTCATAGAATGATCTTATTTCAACAGTGAATTTGGTAGATAGTTTTCCAGGGTACAGCAATCTGGGTTGGAAGTTATTTTCTTTTAGTACCTGAAATACTTCACTCCAAGCTCTTCTTGATTTGATGGTTTATTTTGAGAAATCTGTGTGATTCTGATAGGCCTTCCATTGTAGGTGATCTGTTTCTTCTCTCTTGCAGCTTTTAGTATTCTATTCTTTTGCTGAATTTCAGAGACCTTGATTATTATGTGTCTGGGTGTAGATTTGTTTATATTATGGCTATTTGGAGTATTATATGCCTCACTTGCTGTATGATAGGTTTTTTTCTCATGCTTGGAAATTTTTCTTCTAGTACTTCTGTAAATAGTCTTTTTGTATCATTTGTCTCTTGCTCTTTTGTTGGCACCGATTATTCTTACCTTATTCTTTGCAGTTGTGTTGTAGCTGCTGAATTGTTATTTCCTGGTTCCTCGTTAGTTTTAAGAGATCTTTCCTTCGATGTTCATTAGTTGCACCACCATCTTCAAGTTCTGAAAGTCTATTTTCAGTTTTGTTCAAGTGGCATTTCCAGCTTTCAATGGAATTCTCAATTTTCTAGATATATATTTGAATCTGTTTCATGCATTCTAATTCTTTCCTATGTTTTCCGCTCAGCTTTCATCATTTTTATATTTTCCTCTAATTTTATTTCTATCTACGTCTTCTTTAGCTGTGCTTGGAAATTCTTTCACAATTGTTGTCATTTCTTTTTCGACTTGAGAGATTATTTCTGATCTTATTTCTTCTACAGCCTTATGGATTATATCCTTGCTTCCGTTTCTATCATTTCAGAGGTTTCAGGTATGTGATATCCAAGTCCTTGTATGTCTTTGTCTCCTAGATTTGTTTTATGTGGACTGGAGGATTGAGACTGACTTTGACTTTTGCATTTTAGCATTCTGAAGCTCCAGTAATCACCCAGCCTTAGTAGTGGTGGGAGAGTGGCGGGGCGTGGGTCCATAAGGTTTCTGCTACTGTGGAGAACAGGGTGTGCCTCAACAAGGCTCTCACTGCCAGTGGAGGGAACTGGCCTATACTCAACAAAGCTTCTGTGTGGGTGGTGGGTGTGGGCCACATTCACCAAGATCCCAAGGGCTGTCCAGAATCTTCTTATACTTTTAAAAGGTTGGACCAGTGCTAGCACTAGCTCTGTACCCACGTGCTGCGGGTCAAGGGAAGAGGTTTACCAGAGTCCCATGGGCAGTCCAGGGTCCTCCTAAGTTCTTACAAGGTTGAACCTACACTGATACAAGCTCCACACCTGTGCCCTGGGGGTCAGGGGATGCAGCTTACCAGAGTCCTATGAGCCACTCAGAGTCCTCTAAATTTTTTTAACTGGTTGGAGCAGATGCCAGGAGAGCGCCACACCGGTGTACACTGGGCCCGCAGATCGGTAGCTCTCCAGAGTACTGCAGGCTGCCCATAGTCCTCCTAAGCTCCTGTATATTGTTGTGTTTAAAGTAGTTTTCAGAGTACAAAATACAGGCATTAAAAATTATTTAATTGATATTAGTACAAACTTTCCTTTACATATTTGTGAAAGTCTCCAGTGATACCCCCTGGACTCATGATTTCCTTATTTATGATTGGTTAAACTAGAAACTCAATAACATTAATAGTTATAAAATCATTCAATTGTGTTTTATATTGGGTCAAACGTGAGAGATTTTGCTGTGAGAAATTGCTCCATTTCATCCAACTGGCGAATGAAGTGGTCATCGCAGTCTTTTGTCCATTCTATTAGTACCCTTCGACCTTACATGGCAGTGATAGCCTAAGTTTCTTTCCTGATATTAGCAGGTTGTGCATTCTCTTTTCCTCTTCATCAATTTTGCTAAATCCATTCATCAGAGTTCTTCAGAGAAAGGACTATATGTGTAGGTATACGCAGAAAACTCTTCGAAGGAATTGGTGCACCCAGAAGCAGAGACCGTGAAGGCCAACATATCAAGGCAGGAGGGTGAGCTGGAAAACATGGCCAGGGTGATGGTAAGGTCACACGCACAAGGCACGTTGAAGGGTTAGATGTTAGATGTTAGATGTCTCTACTAAAGACCTTCAGCTGGTTGGGTGAAGCCTACGCATGTGATGTGCAGTAATCTGTTTTACTAAAACTTCACTAATTTTAGCTCAAAAACAGTACCTTCACAGTAGCAGCTGCATATATTTTGTAATGAAACCTGAGTTTCAGGTCTTACTTAAACTGCTGCTTATAATTAACTGTTACATTAAAGCTTTGTCAGTTTAACTGATATCTTAAAAGAACCTGTTTTGTAATTTTCTGTCTTTTTTTTCCTCGACTTTATTGGTTTCAGTTTTTATTTTATCTGAAGCATATGACCCCTTCTTTTAGGTTTATCTATTCCTACTTTTTCAGATGATAACTTAGATCTAATTTTTTTATTTTATTTTTTTGGAGGCAGAGCTGGCAAACACGCGGTACCAGTGATTGAACCATGGTCCCTGCACTTGCCTAAGCAGGCACTTTAGACTGCTGTCCTATCTTGCCAGCACAGTAGCTTATATTTTATATTTGAGATCTTTCTCTTCTCAACTATTTGTGTGTAGTGGTACTAATTGCCCTTTGACACTCTTTAATGGGATGCATGCTATTTTGATATATTGTGTTTTCAGTGAAGTCTAGTGTTCTTTTTTTAATTTCCCTTTAAACTTTCTCTTCGACCGATGGAGAGTTTAGCCCTATTTTGATTGCTTTCTAAGTGTTCATAGATGTTCTTGTTATGGCTTTGATTTTAAGTTCTATTACTATTATAATGGTAACATAAAATGGGTATAATTTCAATTCATTGAGCTTTGTTACTTTTCATATATCAGAATGTTATTTATCTTGTTATAGGTTCTATACTTCAAAAGAATACCCACCGTTGTTGGGTAGAATGCTTTATAAACATTGATTAGGTCTTGTCACTCCATGGGGGCAGATTTCTTCTGTACAGTTGCATATTTTTTTCCTCTAGTGATATTATCAATCAATGAAGGGATAGTGTCATCTCCAACTATAATTAAAAATTGTTCTGCTTCTTTCAATTCTGTTAGAATTTGCTTCATGTACTTTGCAACACTCACATTTTTAACAGCTACATGTTCTTGGTTGATTAACCCTTTCTCCTCTGTGCTGTCTTTCTCTGTCGCTGATAATTTTCTATGCTTTGAATCTGAATTTAAAAATGTTAGCCCTTATACTTATGCACTCTGATTAATATTTTCACTGTATTACCTTTTTCCCTTGTTTTAACATGCAACCAACTTTTATCATTGTCCTGGAAGTCAGGTTTTGTACACAGCATAGATCAGCATTATCCTTTTTATTTGACAATCACTTGACTTCCTGTCAATTTGTGCATCTAAAATATTTGAATTTACTCTAGGTACTGGATGGAGAATATGTTAGAGGTGTAAACACCAGCAATCCATCCTCTTTGATACTCAGAACCCACACATTAGAAAATAACAACTTGGGGAGCAACTTGAGGAAGAAGAGCACAAAGCAGATCCCTGGAACTGGGAAGACCTGGCAAGATGATTAAGCACTACAGAGAAGCTGAGTGATGAACAGCGACGCAGAGAAGGGAGCACAACAGCCCGGACCCTCTACCTGACTCAGCTCAGCGCTCACAGGCACGGGAGCCTGACTGCAGAAGCACACTGAGTGCTGGCGGCTCCAGGTGGAAATGGGGGTGAGGGATGTGCTGGTGACTCACGCCCAAGGAAGGGTCCATGGTGGTTGTGACCTCCAGGGACAGCAGGGCATTTTGCACCCAGGGGACTCCTTCCACAAGGCAATCTCCATCTTCATAAGGGTCCCAGTGAAGACACCAGCCATGTTGTTAGAGAGTACAGTGCCAGGTGCCACTCAGGGAATGAGAAGGTTTATTTTGAATCTGATACTCACAACAGCTGAGGAATGGCTTCACCTCAGGGATCCCGGTGTTACCCTCCTGGGAATCAGGTGGAAGGTAGTAACAGTTGACAGCTGCAGATAGCAGGCTGAACTGAGACTTCTGACAGTTTTGAGCTCAAGCTTAGGACACAGTTCCTGCCCCACGTAGCCAGAGGACAGACCCAGTTTGAGGAACTCTGGATTTGAAAATGCCAGAATTGAATACAGACTCCCTCACTCTACTCTCTGCATCTGGGCTGACCTGGCATCCACCGCCTACCTGATCTACAAACATGGGCAAGGACGCATCTCAGCTTGGATATTGCCACAGCCTGGGGGGAACTGAGGGACCTGTGGGATAGGGGCCACGGCTCATATGGCCACAGACCTTAAAGCTGGGTGGACAAAAGCATGAATTGTTGGAGTCCAAATTTGTGGAGGTGGAAAGGAAGCCACTTGTTCAGATATACAGAGAAATTGTTTGGACTCTCTTTGCTTTTGTTTTCCTCATTCTTCTTTACTAGTTTGTTAGTATTTGGGAAATTTTATTTCACCCTTTTCTCTTTTTCTTTTCTGTGTTTCTCTGAATGAGTTTTTTTTGCAGCCTAATACCCAGGCTACCTTCACGACATTAACCACACAGCAGTCCATTCCCAGACAAGTGGGTGTTGGACCAATTTCACTGAATTTTCCCAATTGAAATTAACAGACGTGAGGGGATCTTGGGACCCAGCAAAAGGATCCAGCTAGGCATGCTTGAAGTGCATCACTAAACAGCAACCTAAATAAAGAGATCTCCTAATTGGAAGCAAGACTTTGCACTCTGAACACCTACAACCTGAACACACCACAATGCCAACAAAAGAATAAATGACAAGTCACAGAACCTTGACAAGATATGCAACAAAATGTCTCCAAAACTCCCAACTCCACCAAGTAGGTCCAGGTGACATCAAGGGGAAAGATAACAAAAAGTCACACAGACAAATTATTTGAAAGGATAAAAAGAAGAGTTTTAAAATAGATCAAAGAAGTATTTGGTGGATCTCGCTGAGGACCTAGATCCCATGGTAATGAATTGCACGGGTCCAGCTGAAAACCTACAGCCGACAGCAGTGCTTACCATGAGTCCAGCTGGAGGCCAAAGCCCACGACAAGACCTCACGCACCTCACGGATCTGCACTGGGAAGGCCCAAAAGTCAGTGGTGGAAACTACAAAGTCCGTGCCAGTGGGATGAAGGATCTGTGCTAGCAGACCAAGGGATCTGGACTGGAGCCAGGAAGCAAGTCTCAAAATAAAGACAAGTGCTCCCCCCAAAAGTACCAGAGCCATCCTCAGCAACAGTGAGGTCCCAAGCTTCTTTGATGACAAGCACGGCCAAATTCCCATGAGGAAGGACAACATGACAAGTCTCTTCAGGAGACTGAGTAGTGTACCACCTTGCCCTCCAGATCCAGGATGTGATGCTTAAAGTGACAACCAGAGCTCCCCCAAAATGAACCACAGCCATTCTCAGCAACGGTAAGGTCCCCAGCTCCTTCAGTGATAAGAACAGCCTCGTTCATCAGAAAATCCATTATGACAAGCTTTTCCAGGAAAGCCTACAGCTTCCAACAGCTCCCCACTGCTTCTATTCTTCTGCTCCAGGCCCACCTCTTGTGCTGTGGCCAGCAACCCTCAGGTGAGCCTCCACACCCAGCACCACACTGCTTCGGTGTCACATGGTGTCACATGGTGACCATCAGTTGTCAATCTGACACGAACCTTAAAGGCCAAAGCGGCTTGAGGTGAAGAGCTTCAAGCCCTAAAGGATCATAACTCCCAACCCAGATTCACACATTCTACAAAACTCTTCTTGAAAGCTGAGAAATAAAGCATTTCCAGGACGAAGAGCATCTCCAGAAATTAATCAAGACATCTACATACAACCTCTAGGGAGATAACGGCATCAGTAAGGATAAAAAATAATAAAAGAGTGAACACGCCATTCAAGGTGAGCAGTTAAGAATAAAAAAAAAAAGAAGGAAAGTCAGTTCCAATCAGTAACAACACAAAGTGAAGAGTTTTTTTTCTTTTTTTTCTTTTCTTTTCTTTTCTTTTCTTTTTTGGTGGAACTGGAGATTGAACTCAGGCCCTTGAACTTGCCAGGGAAGCACTTATTATCACTGAGCCATCTCCAGCCCGGAAGAGTCTTCAAAAGATAGATTGGTAGAATGGATTGAGAAATAAGCTATGCATAATATAGAAGAAAACATTTAATTCAAAAAGAAATCCACATATTAAAATCAAAGAATGGAACATAATATTTCAGGCCACAGGAACCTGAGAAAAGCTACAATAGCTACCCTAATTTAAAAGTGGATTTCAAGCAAAATCAATGGGATGAAGCAAAGAAGGTCACTATTTATTAGTTAAGGAAATATCTCAACAATTATAAACATTTACAGCACAAATATCAGCATGCCCAACTTCATAAAACAATTACGACAGAGCATAAAAAAAAAAATCAAATAAACAGTAACAATTAGAAGACCTAAAAACCCCAGTGTCAACTAGACAAAAAAAGTCAGTAAAGAAATTTCAAGAGCAGATGAAGCTCAGTCCAGCAGGTAGAGCTCAGCAAAGCAGAGAAACTGAGGTGCACAGCTTGCGGGGCAAAGTTTGGTGGTGCAGTTCTCGGAGGAGGGGCTGAGACCATTGGTTGGGCCTGCAGAGCTGAGGTGTCCTACCAGACCCGGCAGGGCCGAGCCTGAGGCCCAGACTTCCAGGAAGATCCTCATGGCATGAAGGCAGCAGGCAGCAGCTCAGGTGAATCGGCCAGCCCGGAAGACTCCAGCGTGGGAAGGGGAGTGCCCAGGCAGAACACAGGGGACCTGGTTTACACGCAAATTGCCAATTTACGATATGCATTGTTATGCAGCATAATGTTTGCTCCTATGGTCTAAAATACAAAGCTATCAGTTACCAAAGTTTGTCAATTTCTATGTTTCACTTGCTGTTACTGGTACTGCCAGCTGTACTACTATAACTAGAATACAATATCTGCTCTAGCCACAAGTTCTCACATGGATAATAATATCAGAAGGCACTTGGGTAACAAACTCCCCAAAGCCTATACCAGAGGATGGAGGCGAGCTCCAAACAGAAAGCACCACTCTCAACAGAGAAGGCAAAATCCTGAGACACGACCCATCAAGAATGTCTGACTCAGAAGAGACGCCTAAAGAGCAGAGTCATTCTAGCGAGCTTCTGTTGTAGCGATACAGCCACTTACAACAAATTCACTTAGTATTTTAAATGTATTCGGTCGTTGCAGCATCTCACTATGCGGCCCGGACTTGCGTGGATCCTCCTGCTTTCAGCCTCCCCAGCGCAGGGATTACAAGCATGTGCCACCTACTCTGATGATCCTGCTCAGCCTGACATGGGTGTGAGGCTGGAGTGGCGTGTGGTGCGAGGGATTGCACCATGGTCCTTGCACTTGCCTAAGCTTGCCTAAGCAGACACTTTAGTCTGCCAAGCTATCCCACTGGCCCTACAATCGAACTTTAATCAAAAAGTAGCACAAAAAATTGAAATAGATCTCTCTATAAGATAGAAAATGACAGAAAGCTGAAGTAAAATGCAATCTCAAGCCCCAGTCCACTAGAACAAATCCAGGAGACATTAACATAGAAGAAATAGGTAGTCACACATCTGAAATCTCTGAAAAAATAGCAACTGAAGTAAAGAAACAACTTCAGAAGGGTATGGAGAAAACAAGATCTGAGATATTCTTCCAGGTTAAAAAAAAAAAAAAGAAATGCAAACTATAATGAAAGAATTACTAAGCATTTATAGAGAAGACATTGATTTTAAAAAATAGAGAAGAATAGAAAAATGATAGAAACCTGGAATGGACAATGTAGGAAAACAATGGAATGCATGAAGCAGACTCAAAGAGATACTCAGGAATTTTTTTTTTTTTAAAACTCCATTAAATGTTGGCAAAACTGTTTGAATGAAAGTGAAGATAGATTTCAGACTCTGGAGACATTG
>NW_004524824.1:1602605-1608973 GCF_000260255.1 Octodon degus
GCTAAAAGCCACTGAAGAAAAGAAACAGATCACATTTAAAGGAAAACCCATCAGAATAACAGCAGATTTCCCAACACAAGCCATCAAGTCAAGAAGAGCATGGAGCAAAGTATTTCAAGTCCTACAAGTAAACAAATTCCAACCAAGTCTGATACACCCTGAAAAACTCTCTTTCAAATTTAATGGGGAAGTAAAATACTTCCATGACAAAGAGTAGCTAAAGAAATTCATGACAACCAAACCAACCCTACACAGATTATTAAAAGACACTTTAGAAAGTGCTAAAAATGACCACAACTCCAAGAACAGCAATAGAAAGAACCCATCATACTGGGCAAACAAAGACAGTAAAAATGGGGACCAAAAGCAGGAAGATAACATGACAAACATAAGCCAGTATGTATCCATTAGAACCATCAATGTAAATGGATTCAATTCACAAAGTAAAAGAAAAGAATGGATCAAGAAGCAAAATCCAACAAAATGCTGTATACAACAAACATGTTTAAGCCCCCAAAAATTCATTAGATGAAAGTCAAAGAATGGAAAACATTACAACATGCTCCAGGAGTTCAGAAAAAAGCAGGGATAGCTATGCTGTTCAAAGACAATCTGAACTTCAAAGCAAAAATGAATAAACAAGATAAAGAAGGTGATTTCACACTGATTAAGGTAAAAGTTAAAGAGGAAGTGATAACAGTCATAAATATGTATGCACCAAATATGGGAGCACACAACTATATATGACATTTTAAAGGACACAAAAAATCTAATAACTAGTAACAAAGTCTGAACAGGGGATGTTAATACTCCCTTAACTCAAAAAGATAGGTCAAGCAGACAAAAAATTAGCAATGAGATAGCAGAACTTAATCAAACCTTTGAAAAAATGGACTTAGTGGGCACACACAGTGTTCCACCCAACAACCTCTAAATACACATTCTTTTCAGGAGCACATGGGGTGTTCTCTAAAATAGACCACATACTAGTCCATAGATGATGTTTAAGTAAATACAAGAGAGTAGAAATTATCCCATGCATATGATTTGACCACAATGCAATCAAATTAGAAATTAACATCAAAAGAATCTGGAAAAAACCCACAAATACATGGAAATTAAATAACACCCTGCTAAGCTACCAATAGGTTACAGATGAAATTAAACAAAATCTACAAGCCAATGAAAATTCAAACTCTACTTAACAGAATTTGTGGGATGTAATGAAAGCAGTTCTGAGGGAAATATACAGTGCTGAACTCACACATTAGGAAAATAGAAGAAGAACAAATAAATACCCTAATGCTGCACCTCAAGCTTCTAGAAAAAAAAGAAGAAACCAAGCTCAAAGCCCAAAGAAGGCAGGAAATTATAAAGATTAGAGAATAATTTAATGCAATTGAAACAAGGAAAACAATGCCAAGAATTAGTGATTCAAACAGCTGGTTCTTTGAAAAAGTAAATAAAATTGATAAACTCATCACCTCATTAAAAAGAGGAATGAAAAAACCCAAATACAAGCAAAAAAGAATGAAAAGAGTGAAACTACTACAGATCCTGTGGAAACATAGAAGATCATCAATAACTACTTTGAAATCTTTACTCTCACGGAATGAAAAATACAGAAGAAATGGAAACATTCTGAGATAAGTACAAATTACTAAAATGCAATCAAGAAGACGTAAGAAATTTGCAGTAACCCAATATCAGCCAATGAAATTGAAAATGTAACAAAGAACTTACCAACAAAGAAAAGCCCAGGTCCTGATGGTTTTACAACTGGATTACAAGGATTTAGAGATGATTTAATCCCAATACTGCTCAAATTCTTCAATCAAATTGAAAAGGAAGAAAACTCCTAAGCTTATTCCTGGAGGCAAGTATTATACTGATACCAAGACCAGAGAAAGACTTAACCAAAAAATGAATTAGAGACCAATCTTTCTCTTGAACAAAGATGAACAAATCCTCAATAAAGTACTACCAAATATAATGTAGCAAATTATCAGGAAGATTATACACCACAATCAGGTGGGATTCATCCCAGGGATGCAAGTATGGTTCTTGAAAATGAACTATATGTAAATCTATAAATGTAATATACTCTGCCAACAAAGCCAAAAACAAAAAGCAGATGATCATCTCAATAGACACAGAAAAGGCTTTGAAAAAGTCCCACACTCATTCATGAGAAAAGCCCTACAGAAAATTGGAATACATGACCTATACCTCAATGAAATAAATCCATCTATGATAAACCAATAGGCAAGGTCATCCTAAATATGGAAAAACTGAAAGCCTTTATTCTGAAATCAGGAACAAGACATGGATGCTCACTATCACCACTCCTGTTCAATATAGTTCTGGAAATATTAGCAAGACCATGAGATAAGAGAGAGAAATAAGAGTAATAATAATGAAAGAAGAAGTTAAACTACCATTATTTGCAGACAACATGATACTCTACATGGAAGAACCAAAAATTCCACCAAGAAGCTCTTAGAACTAATAAACAAATTCAGCAGCACAGCAGGATAAAACTCAAAACCTGAAAATCAATAGCATTGCTCGGCACAGGTAACAAACTCACTGAGAGACAAATTAGAGAAATAATACCCTTTGCGATAGCAACCAAACAAATGAAATACTTAGGAATTAATCTAACAAAGGATGTAAAAGATCTATACAATGAAAAGGGCAATACTCGGCAAAAGGAGATCAAAGAGGATTTCAGAAAATGGAAAGATATTCCTTGTGCCTGGATAGGAAGAACCAACACTGTGAAAATGAACATTCTCCCCAAATTATTATATACTTTTAATGCAGTCTCTATCAAAATACCATTAACATACCTCAAGATATAGAGAAATCATTCCTAAAATTTATTTGAAGTAAGGAAAGACATAGAATAGCACAGGTAATCCTGGCCAACAAAGGCAATGTAGGAGGCATGACAATTCCAGACTTTAAATTATACTACGAAGCTACTGTGATAAAGTCAGCATGGTACTGACAAAAATAGACCTGAGGATCAAGGGACTAGATTAGAAGACACAGATACAATTACAAACACACTCAGCCACCTTATCTTTGACAAAGGGCCAAGCGTGTACACTGGAAGAAGGATAGCCTCTTTAAAAAATGATGCTGGGAAAACAGGTTCTCCAAATGCTGGAAAATAAAACTAGGTCCAGGTCGATCACCATACATAAACTAAGGTCAAAAAGGATTAAAGAGCTAAACATTAAAACAGAACCACTAAATCTACTGGAGGAGGAAGTAGGGGGAACTCTTGAAGACACTGAGGTAGGCAGAGAGTTTTGAACAAAACCAAACTGCCTGGAAAATATCTCTAAGGATCCAAAACCGGGATCTCATCTTCTTGAGAATTTTCTGCAGGTCAAAAGAACTCACAAACAGGGTAAAAAGACAACCTACAAATTGGAAAAAAAATTAATTAAGAATCACTCAGAGAGTACTTCTATCTAGAATACATAAAGAACTGAAAAAAAAATCAGGCCCCCAAAATTCAAAGACTCAATCCAAAAATGGGCATCTTAGATGAGTACACACTTCTCAGAGGAAGAAAGCCTGCATATGAAGGAGAGAGGGTTGCTCTCCACTGTTCTTCCCTTTTGTTCTTGCTGTTTTTCTGTTTTCACTGCCATTAACTACTGCCCTCTGCCATGAGCCACTCCGCCTTGGGGCCAGCTGAGTATGGACTGAAACCTCTGCAAACTATGACCTAAATAAACTTTTCCTTCCTTAATTTTGGTTGTCAGATGTTTTTTTTTTCCCCCAGAAACAAGAGAAAAGTAATCAAGATACATCCAAAACTAACATATAGATTTAACATAATCCCAATCAAAATATCAATAGCACTCTTTACAGAGCTAGAAAAAGCAATCATAAAATTAATATGGAGCCAGAAAAGACCTAGACTCACAAAACCAAACCTGGACAATGAAATCAGGGCAGGAAGTATCACAATCCTGGACTTCAAGTTACACTACAAAGCTACAATGATTTAAAAATAAAAATAAAATTCATGGCACTGCAGAAAACAAACATGTAGGAGAATGTTACAGAATAGAGGATAAAGAAACAACTCCAGGTGCATTTGGCTACCTGGTCTTTGACAAGAGGTCCAAAAATGTACACTGGAGGAAAAACAAACTCTTTAACAAATGACATGAGGGAAGCTGGCTATCCATGTGGAAGAATGAACTGAGATCTCTCTCTCACCACATACTAACCTAAAATCAAAATGAATTAAAAAACTAAATATTAGTGCTTTTATGCCTCCTGAAAGGCATAATAGGTAACACTATGAAAGGTATGGGCAGAGGCAAGGAATGCCTGACAATTGCACCGGAAATATTTCCCAGAGTTAGCAAGGGGCATGACAGGTATTGTGAGCAGTCGCACTAGGCTGGGCTTTGGAAAGGTCAGTGCAGAAGACCGCTGTGGCTGGGGTGCGATTACAGAAACAGAAATGGGGAATATGATCATCTCCATGTATAAGACCAGATCTCGCTATTTTACATTCAATTTTTAAAACCTGGTTAATTAAATAAGCAGCTGCCATTGGAACATCATTGGCAAAAGGACAAATCTGAGAAGCATGCCTAAAGCTCAAGTCCCATGGAAGGCCATCCAGTGGGAAAGTGGGGTGGACAGTGTGGTTAATCACATGGGTCTAGGGTAGGCAAGTGCTAACAGCCAGCTACAGCTGCCCTCCAGGACGTGCAGCCATGAGAGAGGAACATCCCAGCCACATGGTGGAGACTGTCCCCATCCCATCCTCCAGTGTGAGCATGCTCAGGGTGACCGTGGAGAAAAGCCTGATGCCACAAGTACTGAGATCCACACAGGCTACAGAAGAGATCCACGCAGGCCACAGAAGCCAGAACACGAGAACCACTAAAGAAGAAAACACAGGAGGCTCTTACCCTTGTGACAGGACAGGGCTTCTCACCAACTCCTGAGAATATGCTTCTTGCATGCGCCCTCATGGCCTCTGTGCTGTTTCAACTGCTGCAATTACAAAAGCAAAAGGCAGAAATGTTGGGGACACAAATTCACGGTGGCTCACTTTGCCTTCTTCCCTTGGGATTGTTGGTATCACCCTTTTCAGATTTCTCATTATCTTTTTAGGGCTGGACACTTATTTATTTAAAACATTACTTTGTTTTATCTCTTTACCTTTTTTATTAATGTTATTGAGAAACAAATAGCAATGAGAGTTTCAAAACAGGTTAGTAGAACAGTTACAATAATTATTACATTGCATATTGCTGTCTTCGTAGTGGTTATTCATAGTGCAAGATGCAGACATGATATCCTGTCCAAACACTATTAGTACAAATCCTTCTTCTCATTGAATTAAGAGAAAGTAGCTGTATATCTATCCTAACTGTTTTGAGTATACAGAAACAAAATGATCCTTCATTTATATCCCCTTCTTTTGTATAGTTTTGTCAGAGATGGGTATCCCATTGCCATTTAAATATTGTAGGTGCGTGAATTATCTTTTTACTTGTAAATATGAACCTGAACTCCAAAGAAGAGGCTTTTATATGTCTATTTGGATAAACCTTGTAACACCTTAAGCTCATTAAACAAAGCTTAATATTTCACTTCTAATTCAAATTCTCAAATTCTATTGCATTAATGAAGCTATTTACTTATATAGACCAATTCTCAGACAGAGAGTTCATAATAACTAGAAATTTTAATAATACTATTTCACCATTATTAGAGAAGGAACTGGGGTATTTCTACATATACAATCAGGTTCTAAAAAGAGGATTTATCTGAAATATACAGTAATTAATAAAAGCTATTTGACCATAATTACCTCAAAAATCGACATCGCTTTCCATTTCACCTTGTCAGTTTCAATTTGTTCTAACAAAAGACAAAAAAAAAAAAAAAAAAAAAAAAATTACAATTAAAAGATGAAGTTGGGGCTGGCCAAATAGCTCAACGTATTAAAGCGCCTGCAAGCAGGCTCAGGGGCCGGGGGTTGGTCCCCTGGCCTGCCATGCTGGCCCCGCCCCCGGGGCATGCTGAGACTGCAATTGAGAGTGGGGGGGGTTGTAATCCCAGCTCGTGGGAGGCTGTAAACAGGCAGATCACTATGAGTTCAATCTAGTAGTGAGACCCTGAACACCCTGTAGACCCTTCCCTAAAATACAAAAAAAAAAAAAAAAAGATGAAGTTTGGATTGATTTGTCTAGGGCATTATTTTGTTTTCTCTTTTTACTTAAGAATATGAACCTAGGGGCCGGGGAGATGGCTCAGTGGGATAAGCGCCTCCCTGGCAAGCACAAGGGCCTGAGTTCAATCCCCAGTTCCGCAAAAAA
>NW_004524824.1:1609073-1612488 GCF_000260255.1 Octodon degus
ATATGAACCTGAACTCCAAAGAAGAGGCTTTTATACATCCATTTGGGTAGACCATAGAATTGGAGCAAAGAACTTAAGAGATTTTAAAGAGTATCAGTAACTGAAATATTCCAATCTCTAAAGAGCTAATCTTTTCAGAATCTGTACCTTTTTTTTTCTTCCAAGATATAAGCATAATAAAGTAAGCTTATTTCACTGTTTCAGGTAAGAATCCTTCCCAAATTTCAAAATAAGCTCATCTACTACTTAATAATGCCAGCCATGCAGTTATCAATTAATAAACTATTTCTATCAAGGCCATTATCAGAGAAATCATAATATAAAGTTTGCCCTAAACACAAATAATTCACTTTCTTGATCTTGGAGTTCAATAGATGATTAAAAACAATTGAAGTATTTTATGTACCTCTAATGAAAAATTATGTTTTGTGATTATTTTATATTAATGGTTTTATGGTAACAAAATTATTTCAACTTTCCAAGGAATATTTTGAAGCCATCGCAAGCATATGAAATGAGGAAGAGCATGTGCAAAGAGAATGGGAGGAATGGAAAAGGAAAGCTTTCACTGACCTTGAAAGCATGCGCAATGTCATGGTAGACACAAGGATGGAGAGGAATGAGCAAAGGGTGGAGAAGAATTGGCCAGCTGGGGAGTTGCAGATTGAAATATTTGAGTTAAAGTAGGAGTAATATGCTCAGCCACAACAGGGCTGTTTATGTTAGAAGGTCTCTTCGTAGGCACAGAACAAAATACCACTAGGTTGGCTATCTCTACATTTTATATAGTCAGTCAGGTCCGTAGTTAAGTGCTCAACAGCCCCTGGAAATAACAACAAAAAGATTTTAAATATAAATTATCCACCCCTGCGAAATATGCTCTACTTGGTTCTTGGAGAAAACTCAATAAAGATGGGAACTTAAGGCTATATGCAACATTGGTTACTCAAAGGAGTTACACAAAATTGACTCCTTGAAGAGAAAGTTGCATTGGATCTTGTTCATTCACTTCCTGGTGGCCTTCAGAACTTCAGGCATGAAGTATGACTTCACCTACAGTTTTAATAGATTTCAAGTTCTGTCCTTCAATTCTAGTGAAAAAAATAATTGTCCTAATTGCATAGTCTCTTAAATTATAGGAATGGAAGTAAGTCCCCTGAAAAAGTTTTATACCATGAACTATCAAAGCACAGTTTATGAAGGGCTATATGTTAGAGTCAATCCTAAAGTTAACAATCTAAACAAACTGGGATTCATTTTCATAACTTGACAGACAGTTCAAATTGAATTAATTGAATAGAAGATAATCTGTGATGCTAATACATGTGAGAATAGGAAAAGAAGGAAAATTTGGTCAAAATGCTACTCATCGTGCATGATTCTTTGTTTAGTGTGTCCCACGGATGTGATTTTAAATGATAACACCAAATGATTATCATGGGGCCTTTTGATATTCTAAGTATTTCTGCCATACATTTCCATATACTTTTTCTTATATGAAGTGGAAAGTATTTCCTGAGGATTTTTGTGAGTTGAATTAGAAGTTCTGTCTCACATCAGAATCAAAGTGTTTAGCTCTAGTTGCAAACCAATCTCCTCCAAGCAAATCCTTCCTGGAAAGCAAACAGGGTATCGCCTATCCCTGCAAGCCCGGGGGCAACAGTCCATTGGGCTGAGCTGTGGCTAACCCCGTTAGATACAACACATGCCCACCAGGGTTCCACTCTCTGCAGTACTGTGGACTACACTGCATCTCTCCCCCTCAGACAGATTCAGTTCCTAACTTCTAGTATCCGTGAAAATGAACTTATTTGGAAATACAATTGTAAGAGCTACAAATGATGGGACAATACTCATGAAAAAGAGGTGCCTGTGAAGCCATGCTGAATTAGGACAGGCCTTGTGTCTACTGACTGTTCTTTTTTTGAGACAGAGTCTTGGTATGAAGCTCAGGCTGGCCTTCAGCTCACTTTGTAGCCCAGGCTGTTCTGAAACTCACAGTGATCCTCCTGCCTCAGCCACCAAGAGCTGGGATAACAGACGTGAGCCACCATGTCCAGCTGAATGACTGTTCTTATAAGATATTCCTGTATAACCATGGAGCCCAAGATTGGAATGAACCAGCTACAGCAAAGAATCACCAAGGATACCTGGCCACTAGCATAAGCAGTGAATAACCAAGGCGTGACTCTTCCCAATGATTTCAGAAGGAAAACGGCCATATTGATGTCCCAACTTTCGACTTCCAGACTCTAGGATGATGAAGGAAGAAATTTCTCTTAGTTTTTTCCACCAACTTGATGCTAATTTGGTGGAGCCACCTTCAAAAACAAAATACCCACCATGCTTCGGATATGTCTTCTATTAGTCTGATTAGTGGCTTTTTGTTAACACTATAAATCTTTCACTTTACCAGCTATTTAAAGGAACAAACACCAAATTGATCTTGTTTACCAAGAACACATTCTCTTAATTCCAGAGAAATCCTGATTCCACAAATTTTGATGCTATAAACATGGGTCCCATATATCACCATTTTAAATTCTTCTGAAAATATGCAGAAGAACACCTGCTGAGTCAAATGGGATTTCTACTCCTAATATGAGTGTTCTTGGGGGTGTTGTTGTTGTTGTTGTTGTTGTTGTCGTTGTCGTTGTTTTGAATTTTTCCACTGATTTCCATAGTGGTTATTTCCATTTCTCTTCCCACCAACAGTGGAGAAGAGTTCCCTTTTCCTTGCAGCCCCATGAGCATTTGTTACGGGTCGACTTCTTGATGATACCCATTTATTCAGGGGTGAGACAGAATCTCAGAGTTGTTTTAATTTGCATTTCGTGAAAGACCAATGGAGGGGGAACTACTCACTCAGGCCCCCCTCCTGTCCATCTCTCGGACAGGAGCTTTCTTTCCCTCAATAAATATATTCTGCTCATTTAAAAAAAAAGGAAGACCAGTGGAACTTTTTTCATGTATTCATTTGCCATTTGTGTTCCTTCATCTGAGAAGTGTATATTGACACCAGATGTCCATATTTGGACTGGGTCTTTATTTTTTTTTTCTTTCCATAATTTTATTGATAAACAAAGAGCAATGAGACAGATTCAAATCAAATTGGTAGGACAGTTTCAATAATTAACACATTGCATACATTCTTCCTACTGCTTAATTGCTGTACAAGATATAGACACGATATTCTATTTATAAACACCATTAGAACAAATATCTCTATTCATTAAGAGAATGTAACTATATATCTATCCTAACCATTTTGAATACACAGATAAAAATGGACATTCATCTGTATCCCCTTTTCTTATTTAGTTCTGTTATTTGAATATTATAGGTGTGTAAACTCAGTAAAATATTCTAAAAGAGTCCAGTAGCCCATAATAGTATTGGGTCTTCTGCTTGACTG
>NW_004524824.1:1617568-1627505 GCF_000260255.1 Octodon degus
TTTTGTTTCCTAATCCACTGTGCCAGTCTATTTCTCTTAATTGGTGAATTGAGTCCATTTACATTGATGGTTAAAATTGAGATGTATTGACTTACCTTTGCCATCTTATTTACCTGTTGTCATTTTCTCCTTATTCTCCTGTGTTTAATTGCTTGCCCTATTTAGTTGGTTTCTTCTGATCTCATTCGTGGAGTTCTGATCATTTTGGTCCCTCTCTATAACATCTTTCAGTAGTCTGTGTAGGGTTGGCTTTGTCATCACGAAATTCTTTAGCTGTTCTTTGTCATGAAAGTATTTCACTTCTCCATCAAACTTGAAAGAGTTTTGCAGGGTATAGTAGTCTTGGCTGGAATTGGTTTTCATAGAGGATTTGAAGTACTCTGCTCCATGCTCTTCTTGCCTTCATGGTTGTGAAGAGAAGTCGGCTGTAATTCTAATGGGATTTCCTTTGAATGTGATCTGCTACTTTTCTATAGCGGCTTTCAGTATATTATTCCTGTGCTGAACTTCTGGAATCTTGACTATTAAATGTGTCGGTGTGTTTTTCATTGGGTTGAGGTTCCTTGGCATTCTGTATGCTTCGGTTACCTGAATGTCATTTTGTTCCCTCATGTATGGGAAGTTTTCTGCTATTACTTCTGCCCATATTTTTTAATGTCATTTGTATTGACTCCTTCTTTCTCATTGATGCCTATTAGTCTCACATTGTTCATCTTTGCATCATCTTTCAGGTGATGCATTATTCCTTCCTGCATCCTAGTTGTTTTTAAGAGATCCTTTCTCACCTTTTTACTAGTTGCACCAGCATCTTCAAGATCTGAAACTCTGTCTTCGCTTTCACTTAAATGGTTTTGCAAGCCTGTGATTGAGATTTTAATTTCCTTTATATCTCTTTGACTCTGCTTCATGCAATCTATTTCTTTCCTGTATTGCTCATTCAAGGAATCCATCATTTTTCTAATTTCCTCTATTTTTTTATCAATGTCTTTTTTAGAAGCAGTTATAAATTATTTTACTGCAGTGTTTTTTTCAGATTGTGTTTCCTCCATATGTTTTTTGCAGTTGCTTCTTTACTTCAGATGCTATGAGTTCTGACAATTCTTTTTTTATTTCAGAAAAGAATTGCACTCTGAGTTCCTCTATATCTCTCTGCTGTTACTTATTTACTATCAACGCTATTAATTCATGCATTTGAGCGAGCTAGTGTCCTCTGCACTTGTTCTGGGTGGGCATTGGGTTTCCTCCATATGTTTCTGCATTTGATTCTTTAGTGCAGATGTTATTAATTCAGGGATTTCTTTTCTTTATTTCCAATCTGAGGTCCTCTATATCTTTCTGCAGCTGTTTCTTTATTTCAAAAGCCGTTGATTCATTGCTTTCAGCTGTGTGATTCCCAATTTGTTCTGTGTTAGTGTCCTCTGCACTTTTTCTGGGTAGGGTTGGGTTCTGAGGTTACATTTTGTTCCTTCTCATCATTTTGTGTAGCACTGTCTTCTGACCTTTGTTGTCGATCTTCGTTGTAGTTATATCCTTAGCAAGTACTGAAGTTCAGGTTCAGATTTGGCATGGGCTAGGACTGGTTTTGGGGGTTTCCAGAACATGACAGAAATTCCTACTGGGTGGGCATGGTGGAGGAAGTGCTGCGGAGTGGTGGGGGGCATCCCAAGGGGGTTTAAGAAAGTCTCACCCACACTGCGCCTGGGCTGGGAGCAGTAATAGGTCCTGCCAGCTGGATTGGGTCTTTAAATTTGAGAAGTCTGATTCTTTTTAATTCTTAATACATTCTATGAAGCCCTCTATCTGAGAGACACTTGGCTAAAATTTAATCTCTCCTCCTTCACAATGTGGGTGTTGGGTATTTTGTGTCAGTGACAAGAAAGTGACTAAGATCAGAAGTCACCTGTAAGTCTTACTGTGACAGAGCTCTAGACAATCCCATTGTCTAGAGGACTAGAGAAGGAATCAACCATTTTCATTCAACCAAGATCTGCACTTGATCAAATTACTGCGGCTTAGCTGAAGTATTCTCTGATGTCTCATATGTTTGGAAGAGTCTTGGATCATGGAGCACTACGCATCCACTCGTCAATTTATAAGCTCAGTAGATGAGTGTGCTCGTGGAAGGTGTCAATGTGCCAGCTGGAAGGGCTTCCTGGCTAGATGGCCTGCAGGGTGTGGCCTTGACCCTGGCTCCTCCTCCTCGCTCTGCTTCCTGGCTGTCCTGGGTTGAATGCTTCTTCTCTGCTATATCCTTGCATCGGGCCACTTTGTTTGGAGCCAGCCAATCACACACGACTTGAGTCAAGAGCTAAAATAAACCTTGCCTCCTTTCCATTGCAAGTGTTTAGTATTTTGTCCCAGCAATGGGAAAATGATTAGCATGCAAGGTTAGCTGAGATTAGTCTTTCTATTAAAGACCAAGTTGATGATTGGTTCATTTCCATTCCTAGGACACTTTCTTCCAAGCAATCCAGTGTGTTTCAGGGTTCTAACCCTCACAGGTTCTGAATGCCAGGCTTTACATTCTCCACTCCAAAGGTCTAGAGGAAATTTCCCTCTGATGTTCAGAGGCCTAAGATATTTTTCTTTTCTTTCCATACCGCAAAGATTCAGAATTCAACAAACTCCTTGAGCTAACACTGCCCGTGTTTTTAGGACCTCTGAAACTTGCCTATTTTTCCTTTTGTTTGTCTTATCTTCTTGGGCAATCAAAGCAGTTTTCTCCATCTTTAAAAGACTACTCTGTTCCCACAAAATATTGTTCTATTGAAATGAAGCCCAAATTCCCAATCTCTTCTACATTGCAAGTAAGCAACCTCTCTGGAGGCAAACATGGTTGCAAACTGTGAACTCATTCCTCATGTTTCATCTCTCTAAAATATATCAGTCTAAACCTTGTTTCTTTACTACCTGTATTATATTGTAAATATAATATTTTTGTATTTAATCTACTGTATGTAGTTGTGCTCAGCAGTATTTTGCTTCTGAAGTAAACTACTGTAGCCCAGCTGGAAGATTCTTCCTTTAATTTTGCTTGCCAGCTCCTATAAATAACTCCCAGATACTTAATACTAAGTATCTCAGTAACTTTACTCATTCGTTTAAATATTTATTGAGTCTAGTGTGCACATGACAGTGTTAGACATTAGGAACACACGTAAATTTTCAGCACACAAGCTAGTCGCATATAAAATGGAGCTTATCTTCTTTTCTAACAAAACCTCAACTTCCCCCACTTTCCTCAGAACAGTTTTCGTCTTTGCACCAAATCCTAATTTATCAACTTCAACCTGTGAGTCTGCTTTAAGATACTAGCTATGGTCCCTCCATCAATGTACTCACAAAGGACTTTGATTTACTCCTTTAGAAAATCTCTTAAATCAATTTCCTTTTTTGCAGAAATTATTCTCTGTTTTCACATTCAGTCTGTTCTCTCAGTCTGCATCTCTCTTAGATCTCTACCACTCCTCAATTTTTCCTTCTTACAACATGAGGCAGCAAATGCTTATCATTTGCTTGTTTAGAATCCTTTCATGAATTGAAATGAATAAAATATAAACACATTGCCCTGATTGGTCCACACTTTCCCTACATTCGAGCCAAGCCTTCTTTCTGGTTTGATCCTGCAGCTCCTTCCTCTGTGACTCCACACGCCTAATTCCCTGAGTGGACTATTATGAGTCTCCACACTCTCTCACAGACTTTCATACCTTCATCAGTCTCCTCACACTTTCTACCAAAGTCCTCTTCAACATTTGACATCATCGGTGTTTGCCGTGAAGGCAGACCAATAGCCTTTGTTCTTTAAGTTTCACTAATATATGCCAGCTCCCTATCATTTTCTCTTTTGAATATCTGCGGCATCACCTCTTCCCTCATTTGAGATCACCTCTAATCTTCATCTATAAACAACTCAGTACTTCCAATGAGCAATTTGTTGGACTTCTTTATTAGAAAATTAAAAATTGCTAAATAATTATTTATTCAGCTTCTCCAGTCCACTTTATAGTGTACTCCGCATCTGTGACTTGAAAAAATATTGACTCTGCTCACTGGGCAGCAAGGCAGCTTACTTACAGTTGCTTTTTGCTAACCTTTCAGTTTGTTCTGAACTTTTTAGACCGCCTTGTTTCAGAACAATGCAGCTGAGCAGTGTCTTCAAAATTTTTCTGGTATAATTTCTGCAAAAGCTGAGTTTTCCACTGTGAAGATACATGACACTTTCATTAAATTCCCCCTCAGTGAGGTCAACCACTTTGCACATTCCCAAGCCTCTCAGCTGGTAGACATCCCAAATCAGACTTCTTCATGAGCAATGGTTTCTCTCACTCAATGACTTTATTGCTCTACTATACCCCTGTTTAGGTCACTGTTTCTGCCCTGAAGATACCTGTGTGAAGCCCATAACATATAGAGAAATATTTTAACTGTGGCAAAAATGCAGTGTATTAAAATAGGCTTGCTGTAGAAGAAAAGCAGCCGCTAGTAAGACTTCTTGCATAGACATCAGAGCTAATTTTTTTAATATTTATTTATTTATTTGGTAGGATCTTGCTATGCAGCTTGGACTCATAATGATCCTCCTGTCTCAGCCTCTGCAGGGCTGGGATTACAGGTATGCTCCACCATGCCTGGCTTTGGTGGCTAGCTGGCATGGCAGGTGGTCCCGGGGATCAAACCCGGGTTCCTGCACTTTCCAGGCAGGCGCTTAGAGTGCCAAGCCTTCAGTTATTTTTTCAGGTCGTACTGGAGAGGGTGGGTTCTTAATCCAGTATAACCAGTGTCCCTATAAAATAGAGGCACGTGGGGAAATGAGCACTGAGAGACGGGGGCAGAGCTTGCACGCTGTATCTGCGCGCCATGGGCACCAGCCAGGCGCTGAGACAAGAGCAGAAGAGGCCTTTCCTCGTAGATCTGAGAAGGAGTCAACCCTTGAGTGTGAATGCCTTTCTACCACCCTTCTACTCTCCAGAACTGTGAAAGAACCAACGCTGATTTTTGCAAAGTATCAGGTTTGTGCTTCTTTTGTCACCACGGTCACAGGAGGCTCAGCAGGACTTACTGCCAGGGTCTAGAACTTCAAGATTTGCCCCAAAGTAGCAACTATTCTAATAGCTGTGTCTGTTAACCGGGCTATCAATTCATAAATACCTTGCTATTAAAATACATTTCAAAAGAAACTGTATCAAAGGTATCTTCTGATTTCACGCAACTTCACAGTAATGAGTTCGCTGCTTATTTTAGATTGACTTGGAAAAAGTGAGCATCTGCCTCACAGGGACCCTTGATGATGCATGTCTGTCTGTATTTTCCTTGAAATATAGAATTTTTTATAAATATATAAGGAGAAGTGGGAGAGCATGCACTGTACAGAAAATTCAGCTCCGGTTCCTCCGACCTGTGTGTGCATTTGCCTAATGAAATCTGCTGAGTCACCACCGGAAATGCCAAGCAGAAGGCCAGCAGAGGCGACGATGACGCAGCCCTGATTCCACATAGGATATATTTGAAAAACTTTTGCATAAATCGCATGCATGCCAAGTCGGAAATACGCATGGTTTGGGAAACGTGTGGGAAGTACTCCCCAGGGAACAGAGGCAGCACAGGAGGGCGTCCCAATGGGTCCTGAACGAAGCGACACCCTAGGGCCAAAGCAAATATGTTTATTTACAACAGTGTGAAGATGTTTATTATGAGGACTTGGTGTATGCTACACTGCAGGCCGGGAAGTCCCAAGGTCGTCAGTGGGCAAACCGGACAGCTAAGAAATCTGATGACAGAGTTCCAATCTGAGCAGAAAGCCCTAAGAAGCCAGAGAGCTGATGATTTAAGTTCAAGTCGGCGTGAAACTCCAAACAGTAGAACGTTGAAGTCCCTACTCAAAGACAGCCAGTAAAAGAATGAATGCTGCCTTTTTGAGCCTTTTTTGTTTTATTCAGGCATTCAGTAGATTGAGTGGCAAGATGTTAATCTCATCCAGAAAGGTCCTCGCAGAACCAGGCAAAATAATGTTTTCTCATAAATATCCCATAAATAAAGTTTTACTGGACCCATACCTACTCGTTTGTTTATATTTCGCATTGTCTGTTTTCTACGTGACATTAGCAGAGTGGAGCGCTGTGATAGTTACAGAGGCCATATGGGCCACAAAGCCGAAAAGTGTCGCTGGCTGGACCCACTACAGGAAAGTAGCCTGAAATCTGGACTGAGGAGAAAATGTCAGCATGGGCGCGGGCTGTTCAACGAATGGATTAATGAATCTGCAAATGAGTATTGAGAGGATATGTGATATTATGACACGGAATTTCTGGGAGAAAAAAATTCTGAGTCTGAATTAAATTAAACGGAGATTTTTAAAATAAGCAAATGACATCACAAAATTAGACCACATATTTCTTAAGTGTTGCCATCCGTTAGGGTTCCTGTGATAACTACATAAAATGTGGAACATGGAGTTCTTTCCTTGGAGAAACTTCATTTCAAATAAGACACACATCTTGCTTTAATCAGCAGGAATAGTACGTAATAAAATTCTGAATATTTGGTAAAAGCCTAAGTGCTGTTGTACTTTTTAAAAAGTATGCTACTAGGACTGAGTTCATGAAGAAAACAAAAACAGGAAATCAAGAAAGCTGATGGCTGGAAAACTTTCAGCTTCTGCTCCAACATGGATATCATATGCCCTGGAACCAAAAATGTCTGCCTGCACCTACTAATAATGTGAACTGCTTTTAAGTGGAGCATGAAAGTCTAAATGACTTTTGAGAAAATTGGTCCAGGTGGAACACGTTGGGGGTTTTTTCACTTTATGTCAATATTTGTAGTATTTATGTGTCCACAGGGGAACAAGGTTTGAACATACAGTAGTCTGCAGGTCCGGATTGTTTAGTGCTTTGCCTAATGCTTCTTTTAATAAGTCCAGTTTCTTCCTGTTCTGTTTTTTGCAAAATCACTATGAGTAATCGGTAGAATCATTAACTTGATTCAGAATTTCTCATAAATTTTCAACTTTGTTCCAGTTCCCTAAAATGAATTTTGCTTTTCCTCCACTATCTTTTAGTTGATTACTAAAGAGATATCCATAAATCTATTTCTAAATTATTCAATAGACTCCAGGGAAATTCTGCAAAAATTACAGCATAAATGGTTGTATAATGAAGTCTAACTCTAAGTGGGTGCTTTAATTGTCCTGTTTTATCCTGTAATACACTGCCAAAATCTGCAATTTCAAACGGATTTCACAAAGCTCACTTAAAAGTTACATATGTCATTTTGCTAGTTTGATTAAAAGTTGTATTACAGTTGGGCAAAATAGGATAAAATACAATTGGATAAAATAAGGAAAGAGAGAACTAGATGACAGGTGCTAATTAATCAGTTATCTTTAATATTTTAATTAAATAATTTCTTTTTATTCTGTGACTTTAAGAACTAAGATAATAATACACATTTTAGTAATGCATATTTTATGATGACAAATATAAAATGTCTTCACTGTATAAAATTTGGACATTTTTAATGAAAAATTTTGGAATGTCACAAATCTTAATGCTACTATTAAAAATGAATACACTGACACTGTTTCCCTAAGCAAGCTTTTTATTAAGACATGTAAAATCAAAAGCTAGAATCAGAAGTGTATCTATCTTATTGAGTTCAACTTGCATTATTTAACTTAATTTCTTTTTATTTATTTAATTTAATCTTAATTTTTCACTGAATTAGTACCATTTTTTGATGATATGGCTCTTGACGACCTTATAAAACTTTGTAGTTTTAGTATAATGTAATTTAAATTGTTCCAAATTTCTTAACACATACTGTGTAAAAATATAAGACACCTGAATATTCTCTACTACTAAATTTAATTGTTCATATATGTTTTTTAATTGACACATAATTACAATCTAATTAAAATACCAAAAAGTCACCCTTTTAAGTGAACAACTCATTGACTACCAAGTTTACAATCAGCACTATCTAACTTGGGGACATTTCAGTCATGTTTCAAAGTCTAGTGTCTGTTACCATCACTGATCTGAACTCCACGCTGACCCGAGAACCTTGCTGTCACCATCTACCAGTATCAACCTTCTTGATAACTGTCTGCATGACAACAGCGGGTGACAGCAGACCTAACTCCAAACCTCTGTCCCTACTAAGAGTCCTTAGAGAAACCAGACATGAAGGGAACCACACAAAGACTAAAGGAAAGTTTTAACCCCAGCTGTTAAAAAAAAGCTTAATTCCTAACTAATCGCACACCAAAGTCACATCTATTGAACTTTCTTTAAATTACAAGTCATCTTAAGAGACCAGGAAAAAAAATCAACTCAAAAAACATGAGTCCAAAATTAGAATCAAATTCATTTATGGTAGATATTTCAGAATTATTAGATATTTGGGAGATTCAAAAATAACTATGACTATTGTGTCCAAAATTTTTATGAAAAAAGTAGGGAACGTTCAAGAATAGAATAATAAAAACCCTAAGAAAGGATCGAGTGAAAATGCAAAAACAATCAAAAGCACTACAAGGACATGAAAAATGTCTTTACTGGATTCATCAGAGAACAGGACGTATCCAAGGAGAGAATCAGTGAATTAACTTGGCAAATAAGATCGTATGGCTAATCATGCCCAGCTTCATAGCTTGAGAGGTGCATGTTCTCCTTATAAAACCACAAATGGCGTCGTGGGAATCCCACCCTAATGACATCATGAACCCTAAGTCCCTCCCCATGCTACACCCCTAAATACCATCAACGCATGAGCTTGAAGTTAAGTTTGTGCCACATGAACTTTGGGTTGTACATTCAAACTATAGCACCCACCTTGTAAGAAGTGTTGAAACGTGTCTGACAGAGAAGAAAACTGGTATGATCAAAAATTCATACTGCCTAACATTAGAACATCATAAAAAAAAAAAAAGAGAAAGATGAAGTAAAAATTTTTCAGAGCTCTTAGTTTAATTGAATTAATAACATTGATATGACCATAGAAAGAAAAATCTGTTTATTTTAGCTGATGATAAATGAGAAGAGTGACAGGGTTGTAATAAAGGATTGCAGAGAAGAACTGGGAACATTCTGCAATAACCGTGTGCATTACCCGGGAGGTCACAGTGCTACTTGCAAGTGGACTTCGATTAATTCTGAACGTATACTGCAAGTTCTAGAGATACTACTCAATGAACTCTTGAAAGGACACAAGAAATTATAATGAGGAAAATAAATTCCATTAAGATATATAAATAAAGGCAGAAAGATAGGAACGAGCCAAAGTCAAAAATAGAAGCGATGTAGCAATGGTTAGAAAACAATGAAAAGCAGCAGACACTGAGGGAAGTGTCTGTCATCCTTTTGTGTGTATGTTGTCCATATGAATTAAAGGACAGAGACTAGGAGGGTGCATAATTAAATGAAATTGAAGACAAAATAACAATTACAGAAAATCAATGAAGTCAACTTTTAGACCAAGAAAAAAGGGAGAAGACAAATTACAAATAACAGAAATGGGGTCATTGTTACTGACTCTTTGGACACTAGAAGTAAGGGGGAAAAAAGAAAGAAATGTTACTAACAACTCCCTGCCTGCAAATCAGCTAAGAAGAGACCATTTTTTGAAAGATAAAGTGTACTACTAAAATTAATTGATACAATGCCAAATAGATAATCTAAATAGGACTAAATAAGACTAAGAAAGTGAATCAATAATTAATACATTTCCAAAACAGGAAACACTGGACCTAGCTAGGTAATCTATTAAAGCATTCTGCTAAATATTTATGCAAGACTAATACCAATTCCCTACCAGCTGTTTAAGAAAATAGAATAAAACAGAATATTATTTAAATCCTTCCATGAAGCCAGTATTACCTTAATTCAAAACCAGAAAAAGACATTAAAAGAAAGGAAAACTATAGGCATATATATAT
>NW_004524824.1:1627605-1629323 GCF_000260255.1 Octodon degus
AAAATCTCACCATATACATACAACCTTGAAGCAGGACTGTCCCACAATATTCCTTTTCCTGTCTCTTGCTTTCATTCACCACCCCCTTCTTCTTGAACAACCATCTACCTGAGAGACATCATAGCAGCAACTGTCATGTCATGACAAGCAGCCCATATTCAGAAGACCAGAATGACAGGCACTCTAAGCATGAAACTATTAAAATTACCATTTGCAGTGCAGTAGCTTAGTTCACAGGTTTCAGTATATATAGTTAGTCAGGGTGAGAACTTTTCCGATTAACTGCTAGATTAAAAAATCTTCTGAAGATTGTCAGGATCATTGCCTTGCCCATCTTCTACATATAACTTTATAGCTTCACTTATTCATGTTTCCTAGCTCTTCTCCTTTCCCTCTCTTGATTAGTTAGTCCTTGAGATCCTGCTTTCCTTTTACTTGCATTATACCTTTCTATTTCTATTTCTTCTTTTGAGTTCTTGAACTAGGGAACCTATATGATATTTACACATGTGTGTCTGATTTATTTCACTTATGAGTATATGTTCAAGTGGCATCCACTTCAATATAAAGGTTTCGAGTTTATCATTCTTAATACCTGAATAATACTCCATTGTGTAAAAATACCACATCTTTTTCAACCATTGCTCAGGTGATGGGCATCTTGGTTGTTTCCAATATTTGGCTATCACAAATTGTACTGCTATAAAATAGGCACACATATATCACTATGACATGATGTTTTCAGATCCTCTGGGAAAGTTTGCAGTAGAATAATAGCTGGTTTAAATGGGATTTCCAGTCCAACTTTTCTAAGGAGTCTCCACACTGATTTCCATAACAGTTTCACAAGTTTACATTCCCACCAGCAGTGGAGAAGGGTTCCTTTTTCCCCACAGCCTCTCCAAAATTTGTTGTTGGGTGATTTCATTATGATAGCCATTCTTTCTGGGGTGAGATGATATCTCAATGTTGTTTTAATTTGCATTTCGCGGATGGCTAGTGTTGTGGAGAATTTTTTCATATATTTATTTGCTTCTTTAATTTCTTCCTCTGAGAAGCGTGAGTTCATCTCGGATGCCCATTTCTGGATTGGGTCTTTAAATTTTGAGCCCTAGTGTTTTTTAGTTCTTTATAAATTCTAGAGAGCAGACCTTTGTCTGAGTACTTATTCATCATGATTTTTTCCAAATTTGTGGATTGCCTTTTCACTTTGTTGGTAATTTCTTTTGACGTAAAAAAAAACTTCTCAGTAAGAGCAGGTCCCAATTGTTAATTCTTTCAACTGTTTCCTGTACAATTTGATTTCTGTTCACAAAGTCTTTGCCTACCCCTATGTCTTCAAGAGTTCCTCCTACTTTCTCTTACAGGAAATTTAGTGTCTCTGCTTTAATGTTTAGATCTTTCATCCATTTTGACTTTAGTTTAGTGCATGGTGATAGACCTGGGTCATGTTTGACTTTTCGGCATGTGGAGAGCCAGTTTTTCCAGCACCATTTGTTAAAGAGGCTATCTTTCTTCCAGTGAGTATGTTTGGCCCCTTTGTCAAAAGTAAAGTGGCTGAGTGTGTTCCTAGGGTCTTCAGCGTCTTCTAATCTATTCCATTGATCCTCAGGTCTATTTTTTTGCCAGTACCATGTTGATTTTATCACAGTAGCCTTGTAGTATAATTTCAAGTCAGGAATTGTAATGCCTCCTGCCTTGTCTTTATTGCCCAGAAT
>NW_004524824.1:1630439-1682533 GCF_000260255.1 Octodon degus
TATATATGCAAAACCTCAACAACATATTAGCAAATTGAATCCAACAAAGTAAAATTAAATATGCACAATGATAAAGTATGATATATTTCAGGTCCCTGGTATGCAAGACTGTTTCAACATTTGAAAGCAATTAATATAATCCATTACATAAACATTACAAGAATGAAAAATTATATGAGCATTTTAACAGATGCATAAAGAGGATTTGGCAAAATCCCACATTCACTCATGATTAAATAACTCTCAGTAAACTAGGAATAGGAAGCAACTTCCTCAGCTTATAAAGAAATTATATAGAATGCTATCAGCAAACTGGCAAAATGCAGATATAACTTATCAGAACACGTGGGGTGCAAGGAAAGCAGTTCTCGGGGGGACTTTTATAGCAGTGAATTCTCAGATTAGAAAAACAGAGCAAGCACAAGCAACCTTCTGCTGCACCTCAAGCTTCTAAAGAAAGAAGAGCAAGTGAAACCCAACTGGAAATTACAGAGATCAGAGCTGGAAATTACAGAGATCAGAGCAGAAATTACTACAGTGGAGATGAAGGAAACAATACAGGGAGCTGCTCAATGACAATCCGCAGGGGACTGCTGGGGTCCGGCCCAGGAGGGGCTGGGGCACGTTTAACGGGGACAGGAGGGGTGCGGCCTGGCAAGGTGGTGCAGGACGGGTCCCCGCTCTCCCACGGGGTCTCCAGCTTGTGTGTCCTCACCTCAGAAAGCCGGCAAGGTGGCAGCAAACAAGAGCAAGAGCCAGAGCAGCTTGGCCCTGCACGGTGGTCATGGCTGGCAGTGGAGGAGCTAGCAAGTCGGCCCTGACGCCTCAGTTCATGTATGATGAGTTTGTAGAAGACTATGAACCCACCAAGGCTGACAGTTACAGAAAGAAAGTGGTTCTCAACGGAGAAGAGTCAGATCGATATTCTGGACACAGCTGGACAGGAGGACTACGCGGCCATTCGAGACAACTGCTTCCGGAGCGGGGAAGGATTTCTCCTTGTGTTCTCCATCACGGAGTGTGAGTCCTTCAAAGCGACTGGAGAGTTCAGGGAACAGATCCTCCGAGTGAAGGCTGAAGAAGATAAAATCCCGTTGCTCGTCGCGGGAAACAAGTCTGACTTAGAGGCGCGGAGGCAGGTGCAGGTGGACAAAGCCAGGAGCAAGCGGAAGAGTGGGGCGTGCAGCACGTGGAGACGTCGGCCAAGACGCGGGCCAATGTGGACAAGGTGTTCTTTGATTTAATGAGAGAAATCAGAGCAAAGAAGATGTCAGAAAACAAAGACAAGAATGGCAAGAAAAGCAGCAAGAATACGAAAAGCTTTAAAGAAAGATGCTGCTTGCTGTGAAGACCGAGCAGGTGGCTGGAACTCCTGCTCCGAGGACGTGGGGCTGTGCCAGCACGTCGGAGGCTGCGGTCGGTCGGATGCCCTTGTTCTCCCTGCTCTCCCCAACCCGCTCATCTGCACTTCTGTAAATGGGAATGCTTGGGAACCCGTGGCTGGCAGGAGAACCGCGCCTTGTCCCCGTGGGGAGCTGGCTGCTCTGTGGGAGCCTCAGAGTCTACTCCCTCCCTTCCTCTCTCCCTCCCTCCAGACAGGTAGATAGTACTGTAGGTAGGAGACAGTCAAGTATAGATTTTTTAAAAAAAGGTATTGTAATAATGTCATATTTTCCCCTGGTTTTATAACTTTGCCATCTTCTGAAATAAAATTGTCTTTTTAATAGGTTTTGGAAGAGGAGGCTTCAGTGACTCTCTAATCCTTATCAATTTAACAAGAGTATTGAGAAAAATGCAGCAAGCTCTAGTGACACTTGGAAAGTCCTGAAAGTTTTCTAGATAAATTTCTTGCCAGTATCCTTTGGACCTGAACCATAGCTAGAAAAATGAACTTGAATTAGGTCAACCAGATCAGCACCAGGGTCTTACATCTTCCTCATACACCAAACAAGGAAGTTGTAAGTTGTTCTCTTCATGTTTAGAGGCTGGCCAGGCACGGCCTGCATCGGCTCTTTTCCTCCTCAGCCCCCATCCTGATTGTTGTGTGGGAGGTTATGTTGGGGTGGTGGACAGAAGCTTGAGTGGTCTATACTGTTCAGACGCATGCTGTTGTGCTCAGAGCCTTCTCAGGGGCTGTGGTGAGGACTGTCCTACCTGCTGGCCGCTCTGTGCAGCCCTTTCTCCTCCTCCATAGCCACAGCCCTGCCCTCATCTGTGTTGTTCAATACCAGAAGAATTTTCGAAAAAATGTGATGACTTAAAATTGTATTCAAAAATCAAGAAGCCAGAGCCCATGCCCAACCTGCTACCTCTCAGAATTGCCCAGTGATTCTAAATTTACAATCAGAACTGGGGGAAGATAAGCCATCACCCCAGGACCTCTGAGAATTGGCTTCCATTTCTTTTCCAAGACAGTCAGGTAGTTCGGTAGAAAAAGATCTGTAATCAGGAGAGAATGTTCATCCTTCTTACTGTATCAGTATTCTAGACTCAGCAGTCAGAAGCATCCCCATCGGGAAAGGGTCTCCCCCCACTGTTCCGAGATGAGCGCTTCATTCATACGTGCCAAAAGTGAGTTGTAGAGGAGAGCAGGAGCCTGTGGAATTTAGGGTTATTGCAGACACTGTGGAAATGATGGTGTGACTCCTGGAAGCCAGCTGGTGTCACCTCCCAGAGAATCATCTTTTTGAATAAAAAAAAGCAAAAAAACACACACACATACATACACATACATGAAAACAATAGAAAGAACTAACGATGTGAAGAGATGGTTCTTTGAAAGAATAAATAAAATTGATAAACCCCCAGACAACCTTACCAAAAAAAGAAAGAAAAACTTAAATTCATGTAATAAAGGATGAAAGTTTCTCCAGATTCTGTAGAAACTCAGATCATCAATTCTTACCTTGAAAATTGTTACTCTTCTTGGATGAAATTTTACACAGAAGAAATGGACAGATTCTTAGAAATGTATGAATTACCAAAGCTGAATCAAGAAGGCATAAAAATTCTGTGCTACTCAATTTTAATAAACTCAAGATTTTATAAGTAAATAGATACAACTAAAGACCATACTCATAAGTGAAATAAATCAGACTCAAATGTGTAAACATCATATTGTCTCTCTATTGTAAGAACCTGGAAGAGGAAATAAAATACAAATGGGGCAATATATTTTGTGAAATGAAAAAAAAGAACTGCTGAATTCTATAAGAAATTTAGAGAAGATTTAACACTAATATGCCTCAAAATCTGTAATGAAGTTGAAAGAAAAGGAATTCTCCCTCAATCATTTCTGAAGGCAAGTGTTACACTGAAACCAAAACCAGAGAAATACCCAACCTAAAAAGAGAACTATAAGCCAATTTCCCTAAAAAGCTTAGATGACAAAATCCTCAATAAAATAATAGCAAAAAATTCATCAAATCATCAAGAATATTATACATCATGACCAAATGGGATTCATACCGGGAATGCAGGGATAATTTAATATATGCAAATCAAGAAATGGAATGCACCAGACAAATATCCCATGATCGTCTCAATAAATGAAGAAAAAGCTTTTGAAAAGTCCAATACCCACTCATGATAAAAAGCCTACAGAAAGTCAGAATAATTGGTCTTTACATCAATCTGATAAATGCCATCTATGACAAACCAACAGCCAACATCATAGTAAAGGGACAAAAAATGAAATCCTTCACTTTAAAATCAGAAAGAAGATAAGGATGTCCACTGTTGCAGTTCTCAATCAATATAGCTCTGGGAACATTAGCCAGAGCAACTAGATCAGAGAGAGGAATAAAGACAGGAAAGAAGGAGTGAAAGTATCATGATTTGTAGATGACATGATACTCTACATGGAAAAGCCCCAAATGACTTCTAGAGTTAATTTTAAAAAGGTCTAGTGTAGCTGGATAAAAAGCCAATGTTCAAAAATCAATACCATTACTCTACACAAACAACAAACACATTGAGTGAGAAATTAGAGAAACACACCTTTCATAATAACATCAAAATGAAATACTTAATAATAAATCTAAGAAAGGAATTAAAAATGAAATGACAATACCCTGAGAAATGAGACTGAAGATTATTTCAGAAGTATAAATATGTTCCTTGCAGGTGGATAGGAAGAGCCAAGATTATGAAAATGGGCATACTCCCAAAATTGTTATATAGATTCAATGCAAGCCTGATCAAAATATCATTAGTACTCTGTAGACCTTGTACTAAATAAAAAATATTGTCAGTATACCTCTCAGATCTAGAGAAAATATTCCAAAAATCCATCTGAAACCAGAAGAGACCTGGAGTAGTTAAACAAAATCTTGCACAATAAAGGCAAGGCAGGAGGCATCAGAATCTCTGATTTGAGATTATACTACTGTGGGGCAGGGGAGATGGCTCAGTAGAACAAGCGCTTGCCTGGCAAGCTCAAGGGCCTGAGTTCAATCGCTGCTACCTCCAAAAAACAAAGTGAAATTATGCTACTGTGATTAAATCAGCATGGTACTGGCAAAAAATACAGATCTGAGGTGCTATGGAACAGATTAAAAGATGAATACATGACTCCAAACACGCTGCCACCTTATCTTTGACAAAGGCGCCAAACATGTTCATTAGAAGAAAGATAGCTTCTTTAATAAATGGTACTGACCAAACGCTAAAAATAGACCCATGCCTATCACCATGCACTAAACTAAAGTCAAAATAGATAAAAGGTTTAAGCATTAGAGCAGAAACACTAAATCTACTATAAGAAAAAGTAGGTAGAAATCTTGAAGACAAAGAAGTAGTCAGAGAACAAAAACCAAACTGTATAGGAAATACTTCAAAGAATGAACTGGCATCTTATCTTATTAAAAAGCCTTTGCACATCAAAAGAAAATGATCAACAGAATAAAAAGAAAACCCATGAATTGGAAAAGAAATTTTAGCCAACTGTCCCTTAGACAAAGGACTTCTATCTAGAAATAGAAAGATTGTTTTTTAAAAATTAGGCCCCAAATATTCAAAGACAATCCAAAAAATGGGCATCTAAGATGAATCTGTTCTTCTCCTGTGAAGACATGCAAATGGAAAATAAACATATGAAAAAATATTCAACATCATTGATCATTTGAGAAATGCACATTAAAACAGCATTGAGATTCCATCTCACTCCAAGAAGAATGGCTGTCATCCAGAAGTCAACCTACAGGGATCAGGAATATAGCTCACTGGCACTGTGTCTATCTAGCAAGTATGAGGTCCTGAGTTTGATTCAGAGAGAGAGAGAGAGAGAGAGAGAGAGAGAGAGAGAGAGAGAGACAGAGAGAGAGACAGAGACAGAGACACAGAGAGAGACAGAGACACAGAGAGAGACAGAGAGAGACAGAGAGAGACAGAGACAAAGAGACAGAGACAGAGACAGAGACAGAGACAAAGAGAGACAGAGACAAAAACAGAGAGAAAGAGAGACAGAGACAGAGACAGAGACAGAGACAGAGACAGAGAGTTCAAACAATAGCAAATACTGGAGGGGGTATGGGGGAAAAGAAACCCTTCTCCACAGCTGGTAGGAGTTACTCCACAGTTGGTGGGAGTGAGGACTGGTACAACCACTGTGGAAATCAATGTGGAGATTCCTCAAAAAGTTAGGATTGGAGGTCCCATTCAACCCAGCTATTACCCTTATGGGTATTTTTCAAGAACTGAAAACATCATACCTCTGTGATATATATACACCCATGTTTGTAGAAGCACAGTTTGTCATAGGTATGTCTTGGAAACAACCCAAATGTCCATGAAATGAGTAATCAGTAAAATAGATGTGGTATTTGTTCCCAATGAAGTATTACTCAGCTTTAAACATATACATGAGGCCTTTATAGGAAAAAGGATCATACTTACAAGTGAAATAAATCAGAGCCACATGTTTAAACTTCGTATTGTTTCTCTAAATAAAAACCTAAGAGTAAATAAAACTCAAGATACAATACATATTGTTAAAGGGAAATAGGCGTTCTCATCTGAATTGTGTGGATACTTCTGTTGAAAATCAACTGACCACAGACAGTTTTTCTGAATTTCTATTTCTATTATTTTCATTGCTATTACATTAATCTAATTTCAGCCCTTATGATACTATTATATTTTCTTGATTATGATTATTATACTTGATTTTTAGTTGGAAAGTGTGAGTTTTCTTACTAACTCTTTCAAGACAACTTAGGTTATTCTAACTCCTTCCAAAACCTCATGAATTTTAAAACCAGGATGTCAGTTCTATAAATGTATATTTACCAGTTGGGATTCTGAGGAATTACATTGAAACCATAAATGAATTAGTGAATTAATCATGAAGTTATTAATACTCCTGCAGAAACACTGTTTCCCACTTATTTTTATCTTAATTTTTCCAGTAATCTTTGTTATTTTCAACATATAGAGTTTTCATTTTATTTTTAAATGTAGCCTACATTATTATTTTTTATTTGTTGTATACAGGGTCTCACTACACAGCTTGGACTCATAGTGATCCTCCTGTCTCAGCCACTCCAGCACTGGGATTATAGGTACATGCCACCATACCCAGTTGTCAGGTTCTGGGGCCAGCATGTTATGTCATATGGTACCGGGGATTGAACTTGGATCTTTTGTGCTTGCCGAGCAGGCACTTAGACTGCTAAGCTACCTCCCCACCCCCTACATTATTTTATTTTGAGCTATTGTAAATGACATTATTTTCTTAATTTGCATTTCATGTTCAATGCAAATACATGAAACTATTTTTGTCATTCTTATATGCTAAAATGTGTTATTAATACTGATATCATTTTTGTTTTGTTTTGTTTTAGTTATTTAAGGCAGGATCTTGATACACGGTCCAGGCAGGCTTTGAACTCACTACGAAGCCCAGGCTGACTTCAAGCTCTCAGATCCTCCTGCCTCAGCCTCCTGAGTGCTGAGATTACAAGTGTGTGCCATCACCCCTGGCTCCCTGCAGTATTTTACTAATATTTTTGGATTTTATTGATAAGAAATAATGTCATTTTGGATGGAGATAGTTTCACTTCTTCTAACTTGGGCGCTCTCTATTTCTTTCTCCTACTCAATCACTCTAACTGGAACCTTCTATACGAGGTGGATTAGAAGTGGTAAGTGGCGCGCTACTGTTTTGTGGCTGATCTTGAGAAGAAAATCTTTGGATTTTGACCATTGAGTTTGATACTAGCCATGGTTTTTCATAAATGTCTGCTCACTTGTTTTATCTTATGGATATTATTTGTTGTTTTAATTACCTTTCATAAATTCAAGTTTATCATTGTCTAGAATTTATTGTCTATATTTCTAGTTTTCAAATACATACTTGAAGACTTAGCCTTCATAATTACAAGATAAGTTAGTCAATTCTTTTATTTGTTAGTATTCTTTGTGTAATTTTGTTGTAGGGTCTGACTAATCTCACTGAATGAGTCCGGAAAGTGTCTCTAATTGTCTTCTTTTTAATAGTTGACTAAAAACTAATATGAAAATATTAGGGTATTTGGAAACATTTACTAGGTAAACTATTCAAGCTTGGGATTATTCAGCTTGGTTATTTTTGTTGCAATTTAATTTCTTAGTAATTTTCTGTGACTTGGTCTGTGATGACAACTACTTCTTGAACAAGTTTTGCTAATTTGCACTTCCTAGTAATTTGTCTATTTCATGTAGTTTTTAACGTATTGGCATATAATTTCCATATTATTTTATACTTATTTTTATTGCTGTAAATTTGGTGGCTATGTTCCCTTTAATTTTGATTCTAAGATATATAGTTGAATTCTCTTAATGAATAGAATGATTTTTTCTAATGGTGTTTGTAAATAGGATCACAAGTCTGCATCTTGTTCAGCAATTAACCACTAAGAAGAATATATGCAGTGTATTATTTGTTGAAACTGTACTCTCGATTTGATTTGAAACTGTCTCATTGCTATATGTTTATCAATAAAACTTTGAAAAGAAAAGAAAAAAATTTTGATTCTAGTAATTGAAGTCTTCTTTTTTTCTTGGTCAGTGTACTGAAGTTTTGATATTTTTTATATTCCTTTCAAATGACTAGTTTTAGTTACTTTTTTTATGTTTTCTGTTCTTTATTTAAATTCCAAGTTGAAATTTTCTTGTTCTTTACCTTTTCTTATTGCTTTGCATTTTGTTTTCATTTCATTTTTACAATCAATATGAAGGGTTAGCTTATTGACTTGAGACCTTTCTTATTTCTTAGAATTCATGTATACAACTCTATAAGTCTATGAACTGCTCTATGTGCATTCTGGAAGCTTTGGTCTACTCTATCCTTATTTTAATTTATTTCAAAATATTTTATAATTAAACTGTGTTTTCTTCTTTGATCAATTGCTATTTAAGAATGTATGGTTTAATTTCCACAAATATGTTAGTCTCTGAAATGTTTTTCTCTTAATTTAGTTCTGATTTTATTTCCTTATGATCTGAAAATATAATTTGTATTACTACTATTTTTTCCAAAATTGTTCAGCTTGTTTGGTGGCCCAATACATGAAAGCTTGGTGGAGAGAGAGTACCGGGAATTGAACTCAGGGCCTCACGCTTGCCAGCGAGGTCCTGTGCTGCTGAGCTAAGCCCCCAGCTCCAGATGAAACATTTTGCTGAATGTCTAGTATACACTTGAGAAGTGTGCATAGCCTACTCTTGTCGGGAGAGCATTTTACAGTTGTTTTTTACATTTACTTTATAATACCATTAAATTCTTCTATTTCACTGCTTCTGGAAGAGAGGGAGAATTTCTGCCTTTAATTATGAATGTTAAGTGGCCTTAATTATGAAACTAAATGGTCTATCTTTTCATTTCTGTCAGATTCTATTTCACCACTTTGCTGTTCTAAATTTTAGTTGTATGCAAGAGTACAGCTATAAGATTTTAGGTTTATGACTATAACTGCTATATTTCCCTGAGAGATTAATCTTTTTATTATTACATAACAATCCTTCTGCATTTCTAGTCACATTTCATTTCATATTCTACTTTGTCTCATGTTGATACAGCTTTCTTATCACAGCTGCTTGCATGATCCCTTTCATATTTGTATTTTGAATCTATTTACACCTGCATGTAGACACGTCAACTATTAAAAGGTATAATTACGTGGATTTTAAATCTAGTGTAACACTCTGTGCCTTTTTCTTTTTTATTTACATATTTGATAAAGTATCTCACTATGTAGTTCAGACTTGTAGTGACCCTCCTGTCTCAGCCTCTCCAGTGCACACCACCACACCTGGTTTTGGTTGCAGTCGCAGCATGGCCGGGGGCAGGGCCAGTGCCACATGTGGTGCTAGGGATTGAACCCTGGTCCCTGTGCTTCCCTAAGCAGGTGTTTAGTCCACTCAGCTATCTCACCAGCTTAGTCTGAGTCTTTTAATTGAATCATTTAAACCACTCACATTTAATGCCTTTCTTAACAAAACTTGATTTTTTTCATTTATTGTTTATTCTGTTTATCTCATGACATTATTGTGTTTTATTTCTCCTTTACTTTTTACTTTAATTTTTTAAAAATCTTTTATTTATTTATATATTTGCTACAGGGTCTCGCTCTGCAGCTCAGACTCATAGTGATCCGCATGTCTCAGCCTTGCCAGTGCTGGGAATACAGGCATGTACTACGATGCCCAGTTTCAGTGACTGGCATGGTTCACCCGGGTTGCAGGCCAGAATGGCATGCAGTACGGGGACCAAACCCGGGGCTTTGCACTCGCCAGGCAGGCATTTAGCCAGCCAAGCTATCTTCCTAGCACTGCTTTTTCCTTTAAGTCAGCATTTCTTTTTTTTTTTAATTATTTATTTATTACATTTTTATTTAGTGTGTGTATGTGTGTGTATGTGTGTGGCCAGCTCAGCCCACCAGGGGGCGGGGCTGGCTGGCATGTGGTGCTGGGGGATCGAACCGCGGTCCCTGTGCTTTGCCAAGCTTGTTCCAAGTAGGTGCTTTAGACCACTGAGCCATCTCTCCAGCCCCCTAAGTCAGCATTTCTAATGAAGAATTTCCATTTCTTCAATTATTTTTCACTATTTTTTTAAAAAGTTAGTTTTAGTGGTTTCTCTAAGACAACACACATATGTTAGCTTATCAGAATTGGCTTCATGTTTATACTAATTTAATTCCAACGAGGCAAAAACATATAGTTCTATAGTATAGATCTCTGTTGCCTTTTCTCAAATTCTGTGATACTGTTGTTAGGGATATCTCATGTATAAATGTTATAAACTCAATGTTATGTGTTAACATTTTTCCCTTACACTTGTAATTATTGTCGTCAGCACATTACACACTTACTCCTTTATGTCATTTATTCAGATATTGTATGCCAATATCTATTAAAATAAAGAGAGTGGGGGCCGGGGAGATGGCTCAGTGGAATAAGCGCTTCTCTGGCAAGTGCAAGGGCCTGAGTTCAATCCCCGGTTCTGCAAAAAATAAATAAATAAATAAATAAATAAATAAAATAAAGAGAGAAAAAAGATACAAAAATCCAACCCTACTTTAGGATTGCTTTAGGATCACGTAATTCCCTTTGCTGCTGTCTCTTACTTTTCATTGGTGTCAGTTTGAGCTACTTTCTGGTAATTCAGTCTGAAATACCTGACCCCAAATCTCTTTTACAAGAAATTCATCATTGAAAGCAAAGTTCTATCAGGTTTTCTTTGTGGAGGAAGGTTTATATTCCAATTACTTTTTAATGATAACTTCCACAGATAGAAGTTTTTGTTCACAGCAGGTTGAGTTTGACTTTTTTTTCCTTGAGCCTTCTGAATGTGCTATTTCACTGTCTTCCAGCCTCCATTTTTCCTGTGGATGTCAGCTGATATTCCTGCTGAGACGCCTACATTAAATAAGTTGATTTTCCTCAAAGAGTAATTTTTAGAATTTATTCTTTGTCCTCAACTTCCAATATGTCTGCTATGACAAATGTACTTGTGAATTCTTGTACTTTCCTTTCTTAGAATTTTTTAGATTCTTGTAAGTACATATTAACGTTACTCAATAACTTGGGAAGAGTTCAGCTACTAGTTCACTAAACATTTTTGTGTGCCCTTCTCTCCTTTATCATTTGGGGGGAATTTGTTCATTTGTTTGTTTTGAGAGAGGGTCTTGTTATGCACGAGGCCATCTCAGGATGGCCTCAAACTCAGTGAAATCCTCCCACCTCAGCCTCCTGAGTGCTGTCTCTCCAGGAGTGCAGCCCTGGGCCTGGACTTTCCCTTCAGCTAATCACGTCACACACCCTAGTCTGCTTAGTAGTATCTCTAAGGCTCTGCTCATTCTTTCACCATTCTCTGTCTTCAGTATGTATAATTTCTTTAAAGCTATCTTGCATTTTAGTTTTTTGTTTTACTAGTTCAAGGCCTTCTTAGAAAATTTTATGTTTTAATTTTATCACTTTTCAAATTTGAGGTAAGTTCTCTATTAAAATTTATATCTCATTTTTTATATTTCTAGTTGATGTGACATTGCTATAATACTTTCCTTTGTTAATTTTATTGACAATTTCTCTATTTCATTGAGTGTGTGTACGACTGACATAGAACAGAGCATGGCGAAGCTGGATGGGGTAGTCACATGGCCTGTTAATTATAAGATCCCAGGACACACGCATTGAGCAGTTCCCAGCACCCTGCATGTGAACTTCTCTCAAGAACTCAAGCAGATTTTCAGCACGACGCCCTGACCCGAGGTCAGCCTGAGGTGCGGGATCCCAGCTCTGCCTCGCACAAGCTGGAGGTGCAAGTTCTCATGGGTTTTCTTGAGATCTGTACAGTACAAAAGGAATCAGACACCGAGAAGAGCTTATCATCGAGGCTTTCTGCATAAGAGCCCGCCCTGTGTCCTCTAGGGTGTATTTTATCTTGCTTTTTCCTCTTCTACTTGGCCCAAGAGTCAGTTTCTGTCACTTTTCACTTTTACTTTTCTAAATAAACATTAGCACTGCCTGTTACTCATTTTGTTCAGTTCCTTGGGTGAGACTGGAAGAACCTGAGATCTAACTTCAGAAAGACGGGGAGCACCCCCAAATCCGCTGACATTTATTTGGTGGGCCACTTGTAGGAGTCACAGTAATCACATTTACCTTTATACTTGAGAACAATATAGATTCACCTACACTATTAAACTCTGCTGCCTGCCAGAGTACACGCTGAAGATGTCAACGTGATCCAGACAGACTGTAGCTGGTGTCCTCGGCAGCCTTCAGGAGGTCAGAACAGTCCTCCAATCCCATGAGGCAGTCAGCCTGGACCTCTTGCTTTAGAAGGGAGATGCTCAGACTCCAGTCTAACTTTGCAACCCAGTTCACGCACTCTGTTTGAAAATCACAGATCCATGGAGCCAGTGAACAGCATTTTTAGACACGTTTCCAAAAGCACTGACCCCAAGGAAGATGGAGAAAAAGGAAAAGGAATGATGAAGTTAGAAATCATATGCTAACTAGTTAAGACTTTTATGACACAGGCATGGCCTTGGAGGTGCTATGCCATTCGTGCTGCATTATTAATGGCCTTCCCTGGTGCAAATCAAATAGACTAAAGTGTGAGCAGTAGCCCTAGAATTGAGTGGGTCAGCAATACAGGGCACGGATTTGCCTTGGGTGGGCCTGGATTGCCTTGGTGGGCCTGGATTACCTTGGTGGGCTTGGATTTGCCTTGGTGGGCCTGGATTTGCCTTGGGTAGGCCTGGATTTGCCTTGGGTGGGCCTGGATTGCCTTGGTGGGCCTGGATTTGCCTTGGGTGGGCTTGGATTTGCCTTGAGTGGGCACAGATTTGCCTTGGGTGGGCCTGGATTTGCCTTGAGTGGGCACAGATTTGCCTTGATGGGCCTGGATTTGCCTTGGGTGGGCTTGGATTTGCCTTGAGTGGGCACGGATTTGCCTTGATGGGCACGGATTTGCCTTGGTAGGCACAGATTTGCCTTGGGTGGGCCTGGATTTGCCTTGGGTGGGCATAGATTTGCCTTGGTGGGCTTAAATTTGCCTTGATGGGCACAGATTTGCCTTGGGTGGGCCTGGATTTGCCTTGGGTGGGCCTGGATTTGCCTTGGGTGGGCCTGGATTTGCCTTAGTGGGCCTGGATTTGCCTTAGTGGGCCTGGATTTGCCTTGGTGGGCCTGGATTTGCCTGAGTGGGCTCGGATTTGTCTTGGGTCTGTACTGACAGGAGCTTGACAGAGGTGATGCTGGAGATCAAAGCATTTCTTTAACCAAAAGAAGGAGGAAAGGTATTTCTAAAGACAGTTAGCAAAAGTGAAAAGGAAGATGTTTTTACATGGAAGCAAGATTCCAAGTTGACTATAAAATGGAATACAGATAATGATGTGGCTGAAGTGAAACTGTGCAGTTCATCAGGAGACAATCATAAGAAGCCTCACACAGGAGACATGAAGGAGCCTGCACTTCATGCTGAGGGCGATGGGACCCAGAGCGGTGCTAAGCAGAACGGTACGAGGCTCCCACTGCTGCTTTCTAAGGGCAGTGCCAAGCCTGGTGACACACACCTACGACCCCAGCATGCTGGGAAATTTGGGCAGAAGGATTGCAAGTTCCAATTGTGATTTATCAAGATCCTGTTTCAAATTAAAAAAAAAAAAAAAAAGACTGTAGATGTAGTTTAGCAAAGGACTCTGGGTTCAATCCCTAGTCAAAAATTAAAAAACAAAAAATAATTGTACTAAGCAATGTCTTTGTTTTATTGAACTTGATTTTTAAACACTTAGCCCAGAACCTAGATGATAATAGATAGGTATTCAGTAGAATGTCCACTGAATAAATAAGTGAAGCCAAGAATTACTTGCCAAAAAGCTTGTAAGGATAGTTGCTGTAAACTTTCAAATTTATAGATCCAAATTGTGATTGTAGAAAGAAATTATCTAAAACAGTGTATGTGTGTATGTGTATGATATATACTTTTGTTTATATGTGTATATATACTTTTGTTTTATATATATATGATGTATACTGTTGTTTATATGTTTATATATACTTTTGTTTATTGGAGAAGCAGAATAGTTCTCCAATCATATAAAGCAGTCAACCTGGACCTCTTGCTTAGGAAGGAGATGCTCAGACTCCAGTCTAATTTTGCAACCAAGTTTGCATACTCTGTTTGAAAATCACAGATCCATGGAGCCAGTGAACAGCAATTTAAGACATATCTCCAGAATCACTGACCCCAAGGAAGAGGGAATAAAAGGAAAAGGAATGATGAGGTATTAGGGTTCTCCAATAAACAAAAGTATATATATAAACTCCAATACTTTTGTTGCTTGAAAATAATTTCAATAAAAATGCCTAGAAGAAATGAACAATTAGCTGGGTCCTATGCCCCATGTCTGTAATCCCAGCAGTGAACAAGGCTCAGGTAGGAGAATCCTGCCTTCCAATTCTGTCTGGACATGTGAAGGTAGAAATGAAAAGGTGTGTTGCTTGGGGTGAAGGCCTTGGATTCAACCCCCGGTATCATAACCCGTCAATCTAGCATCATTCCATCAATAAAATGAAGACTTTGAATAATTATTCCATTATTTTGAGAGCAAGTTCAACGTATTCTGCTACAAACTTTGATATTGATTATGTTAAGAAAAGTTCCAAGGGGCCAGGATATAGCTTACTAAGAGACAAGAATGACCGAGAGAACAATGATCACGTGTGTCTCTCAATTAACAAAGAACAACAAGCAAATAAGAAACTTGAAATCTCTTTTGAAGAACGTAAGGAACTGCCTTTGGGCTGCCTGAGTTCTCCGGAGACCCAGCTTGCTCTGCCACCTTCAGACCCCTCCTCCGCTACCCAGCGACCTCGCGAAGAGGAGGCGCCTCTTTGTAACCGGAACCCCAGTTTGCTCTGAGGGAATGCGCTGAAGCAATTCAGGTCTTTCATCTTATTTAACTAGTGAGTTTGGGTTTATATAAATTCATAATTGTGACTCCACACTTCACAAAAAACATAAACAAAATTAGAAACTCTGGACAGCAAAGATAATAAATGTTCAGACATGGTCCTACAGATAAATCACGTAGACACCGGGTTTCAAACATCAGCCAGTGTTTGGGTCCAAGTCCTTTGAAAAGAAATAGTTTCTCTGCGACAATCTGATGGTAACATTTTAATTAATGGGGGAAAGGAAAATAAAAAAAAACTATTATTCTCTATTACTTTTTCTAAATTAAGCCACAGTATGCTTGTGTTTAAATTTTATTCTCCATTAATAACGTTACTTCAAGCTATATACACAGCCTTCAAAATGTTGCTATTTACATCACTCACAAGAGTATATTCTGAAAGTAGCACTTTCTCTAAAGTGCAGACTGTTGTAAGCTTTATGTTAACTGAAATAATTAAATACCACTTCAAGGTTATAATGTTGATTCTCATAATAGAAAGTCCTTTTGTTACTTTTTCTTAAAGATGTGGTTGAGCAAATGCTATCTAATATTCTGATCCATTCCCCGAGTATCCCTGTGGCCTGGTGTCTCTTCGTTGTTTCTCTGCCTCTGTTATGGCTCCCAAAGGTCAGCCAGAGCTGATGGTTCCAAGAGATCACTTTTGTTATTCTAAAGAGAGAAGTTGTGGCATCCGAGACATTATGAGGAGAACAGAGACTGGGTGATGTGCTGTGGCACTAATCATCACATCTCTTCTTTAAAAGAAAGAAGAGGTCTTTCTGAAAATACAGCTTAAAACATTCAAAGTATATAAAAGATACATTTCAAACCCTGTGCCCCGCTTAACAAAGCTTATAATTTTGGTACACGTACATCAGCGAACCAAACGGGAGCAATTCTGCTCACTGTACCCTTCATTCTGTTTTCCTTCTGCATGATACCTATATCTCTGTTTTTATGCATGTCAAGCCTTAGCGTACGGAAGTAATATGTAAATTACAGCTTTGTTGCTGGAAGAACAGAAGCCAGTTGTCCTATGATTCTTTCGCAGTCATGGTTTCCAATATAAGACCAGGAAAGACGTAGTCCATGAACTTGTGGGCTGACAGCCAACTTAGGGACCCTGGGGACGCATCCGAGGGATGGTGTACGTAAAGAGCAACATGCTGAACCGCTGAGGTGTGTTCTGAGACTTTACAACAATGTACAGGTTGGTAAGGCTCTGTCTGAGAAAAAATACTGGGGCTATTTTGTTGACAAACTGATTGCTCTCCTACACTTTATAAAAACTCAACTTGAGGGAAAGATCTTAATCTCAAATTCCTAGATAAACTAGACACTAAGGAAAACTGTGAACACAGCCAAAATAATAATAATAATAATAATAATAATAATAATAATAATAATAATAAAATGTTTAGATGAGTAAGTCTAGATCCATAGCTTCTGTCAGATTCTAAAATAGACCTGTTACAAAGTACAAGTTAAGAAATATTAATACCTGGGCTGTAATGTCCATGTGGACGTGCCAGCGCTGCCTGCCTCCTCCCCGTGGGACTTCCTCGCTGATTCTCCAAGACAGAACTTCCTGAAGCAATAGTAACAGAATTTATGGCATGATTATGTCAGGACGAACACTGTCCTAAGTGTTTCAGTGTTGCTTCATAAATTATCTGTAAACATTTCACACATTGTCCTCAATGCTTATAACAACTCTAGAAGCCAGCTGGTGTAGTCACCAAATTTGACGTGAGGCAATCAAAGATGTGTCCCCACATCCATGCTCGGGCAGAAACTGTAGGAACTTCTCTACACTTTCAGCAACTGAATCTTTTTCTTCAAGTGAAAATTAACACAGAGCAATATTAGCATACAGCGCTTGCATGAAACACAAATTTATTTGTATGTGTTACTTTTAATTATAATAGTTTCTCTAAATGCAATCAACACAAACACAGAGGTTATTTTCAGAATACAATTTCTATGCAAAGATTATAAAGGAGAGCTGACAGTTTTTATAAGATTGAACATCCAAATTATTTCTGTTTTATTTGGGGTTATATATATAAAAACAATCTGCATTAAATAGAACAATTGAAAATGATAACAGTTTTTAACGGCTCATTCTGCAATTTTGTGGCACTCTTCAATTTTGCTCATCTGGAAGACGAAAGGAGAAGCAGTAGCAAATTGGTTTGAGGTTAAATTACTAACATTATCTAACATCTGCTCTCAAACCTTAATTGTTAAATTTTCAAGTTAGAATTGGTTGATGAACAGTTTCTCATTTGTTTTAAATTATCCTTCTTGGTAAAATCATGTTCAAATGTATCTTTTATCCACTCTGTGTTCAACGACGTCAGCTTCTAAAATTAGCCCATTCACCCCATCGCTATCAAAGTTTCAAAACAGTAAATATATGTTACTTTCACTTCAAGACAAACTTCAAAGCTCTGATTCGATTGCTGACATTTTATCTGCAGTTTTAAGTAAGTAAGATGACGTTGTAGTAGTACAATGCTAACGTAGCTTCTTCAGCTGACTCCGTGTTCTTAGTAGGATATGCGCGGTAGGAAAGTCATGCCATACCTGAGCTAATTTGTTTAAGAAATTGTCTTCATTAGGCAACAAGAATATTTCTTTGTCTCATCTGAGATATGGTATAATACCCTGCTATGGAACAGTAAACAAGCTCAATCATGAAAACAATAGAAGATGGAAAATCCTTGCTGTATAGCACAAACCATTCAGAAAAATCTGCAGTTGAGCAATGAAACCTTAAAGACGCGTGTGATCTGATGCGACTCCCACCTAGCACGAGTGTGAAAAATCATGCATCTTTAGAAATATTGCATTCATACACACACCATATAATGGTGGAAAGCTTCAGCGTATGTTTCTGCTACAGTGTTCCAAGAAAATATCTCTACTACAAATCTGATTCTCAGTCCCTTTGGCTGTCTCTAGATTTTGTCCAGCTTACTGAGTGATGTGGTGAAAAATTGATTGCTTCATATTATGTATTTTTCCAGCGTCTTTATAAGTAATTGACCTTCTTTGCATTGACACATGTAAAGTGTTGAACAAAAACTGTAAGTCCATCCGTGGTGCCCTTGCTGTTCCCTACTTACTTGTCACAGTTTCATATGATATTGAGGTATCATATTTCCATTGACTAATGTCTTGCATGTGCACTATTCAGGTGTCTCTTCATTATATGATGAGGCAGCAGTACTAACTGTAATTTTAGCGCTGTCTGCCTCCATCACATATCAGCAAGCAGAAATATTTTTATCAAGATTTTATCCATCTTAAAATCTTAATCTATCAAGATTTTTATTAACCTTTTTATTGGTACATGTGAGGTATACATATTCGTCACATTCATTATAGGGAATTTGTGTCTGCATGTGGTCTACACTGATTCTTTTTTCCCGATCCCCTATTGTCTCTTCAACCCTTCCTCACCTCCTTATTTATAAGAGGAAATTTTAGCACACAGTTTTCCAACAAGTGTGTGATTCTTCTTCACACTTGACTCATCTTTTGAAAACTTCCAACAAGTGCATTTTCACTGGCATATTTAAACTTTGGTACATAGAGTTTTTATAACACATTGCTGAAATAAGATGAGTGTTATTTTTTGCTTGTTTGTGCTTCAGAGTGATTTGGCAAGAAGTTTAGACGAGTTTTTTAAAAACTTGTTATAGAAGGCTCGTTGAGGACCTGGCAGTTGAGAACTTTCAAGGGCCATCTGAGTGGTGAAAGGCTTCTGTGTAGTCACCTCGGTCTGTGCAAGTGTTCACCACACTGCTTTCCTTGGACGTATGTTTATCAGAATGGATACTAGCTGCATAATTAATGGTGAGTATGACTATCATTGCACTAGTAAATTAGAATCTGAACACTGTCACCAAGAGCATTGTTAGATGTGTTGTTTTAAGTTCACCCTTTTAAAACACCCAGTTGTGGAAGTGTTTCACTGCATGGAGCCCACATAAAATGTATGAACTGAACGGGAGAACATCGCACAGAGCTGAAACCAAACTGAAGCACACAAATGAAACAAGCACAACTAAATTCCGTGCTGTGACCTTCTTAGCTTACTTGGGGTTGCCAAGCCGTTTTGTCATCCTCACCACCTACCCCCACTAAAAATAACTATTTGCCCACCAGCTACTGTGTGCCAACACCACGCTTCTCGAGTGCACTTACACCGACACGTAAAGAAGAGCAGTTGCCTTTCTCACCATGATGACTTTTAGTTCAAGTCTAATGTTTATCTTATGTCAGAACCACAAAAATTTTTGAAGCCTGTTTTTTAAGGGCATCCTGTTTAAAGGATTTACTGATGCTGATATGTAGATCTGATCCTTTACTTGATGTCCCCTCCCTTCACCTCTCAAACCACATTTTAAAGGCCTCTAGGGGTGCAAGGAATATAATTTCTTGCTCACAGTTTAAATCCACAGTAACAAGAGGAGAGAGAGAGAGAGAGAGAGAGAGAGAGAGAGAGAGAGAGAGAGAGAATTCAGTGACTTGGATATCTTGTCCTATCTACACTTGAATTGGATTCTCACATTTACATGTACTTCAGAATGAACATCTCCAATAGCAGCCCAAGGAATACAGTGTGTGCATGTTAAAGTAAGTACTTTTGGAGCAAAAAATACATTGATTTACTTGTTCTCTTACATACTTTTTACCAGATGATTACTATACTAAGTTCTGAGTTGAGCTAACATAATGAGTGATAATATCTGACTTCAAGTCGTTTAAGAGGAGGCAGAGGGCTGGGGAGATAGCTCAGCAGTATAAGCACCTGCCTGGAAAGTGCAAGGACTAAGTTCGATCCTGGGCACCACAAGCTGTGCCAGCCCCGGAACCCCTGGCACACCGTGCTGCATGGAAACCGGGAGTGGAGACGCACGCCTGTAATCCCAGCACTAGGGAGGCTGAGACAGAAGGGTCACTCCGTGTCTGAACTGTACAGAGAGACCCTGTAGCAAATATATATATATATATATATATATATAGAGAGAGAGAGAGAGAGAGAGAGAGAGAGAGAGAGAATGGAACCGTGAGTGTTCAATAATAAAGATAAAGTTGAATAGTACGATTCATTATTCCATATTGAATTGGGCAAACTCTGGAGCTGATCTATGGATAATAGACTTCAGCTCTCCCTGGCATTCGGGCATTCTCTGGAGAAGAGTCGCCGCCTCCTAAGCATCAAGTCATCAGAGCAGTTGGTGAAATGCCAGGAAAAAATACTTTCGGTGGGTAATTAATCTCATCAAGGCTGGAGCCAGAGGTTCGCCTCTCCTCAAAGCTGTGGCCCTACTTGTGTGCTGCACAGGGCCCTATTTCAGCATCTTCATGGCCGAGTAGCGTGGGTGCCTGGATGCCAATCACTCAAATATTTTGCATAAAGTACATAATCCTGCTCTATGGAGAAGAGAAAGCTTTGAAGATTGGACCCGAGACAATTCTGTTACTGATCTACAGTGACGTGTTTTCCTTTGGGAAGCAGTATTTGTAGTCTGGTAAAGGAACGTAGTTTATGTATTACTAATACTCACTTGAAAAAGTATTTCCATTTGAAAAGTTGCATACAACCGTACCTTTCTCTTCTGACCATCGTTGGAAGCTACAATACCAAGAACATTCCTCTTACATGGCAAATTTTGAATTACTATTGCCTGGATATTTCCTAACTGAATCAGGTAATAAATAAAACTTAGACGTTTTAACCAACATATGTCAGATAATTATTTGCAAATTAAAATAATATTGAAATGCCATTGCTGTCATATATTCCTCCTATTTTTTAATCATTGACAAATTATTTAAAGAGTCCTATCAGAAATTACGACCTTAAAATCATTGTTGGAATACTGAATATTAAATTTAAAACTACTTTGCCATTCAATAATATATAATTAAGTCAACATTTACAACAGCTACAGAATATTTTAAAAGACTACAAATAAGAGTGAAAACATGTAAATTATTGCTATTAATATAAAGCAAGCTGTGTGCAATATCTTCCAAACCTCTACGATACCACAGAGGAAGGAATTTCTTCACTTCCACATCAATGTTTTCCTTTTTCTTCATACAGGTAATTTGAGACTTTTCTCCAATGTGAAAGTGACTTCCTCTCCTAATGACACTGAGAAAGAAGGAGCCATGTTAGTGTCAGTGCTAAGACAAGACGATGCTAGAGATGATTCAACTAGGACGCTTGCAAATATTTGGCTTTCCCGCGACGCTGCTGCGTGACTGAGCTACAGCTAACACAGTAATCAGGGAAAGGCGCAAACGAAATCACCCAAAAATAAAACTCCTTGAACTAAGATATTAAAGTCTGCTGACCCTAAAGGAGCAAGAAGTTCTGCTCCAGCGTTTCAGCCATAGGCTCGCTCTGGAGGGAGGTGGGCAGACCTGTCAGGGGAGGATGTGTTTGGTCTCTTTGTGTGGTATTTATAGCCTGGTCTGGTTAATGTCAATCTTCACTTTATTGGTATTCTCTTAAATCCTGAAATCTTACCCAGACTTTTCCTTATAAGCCCAAACTTCTCAGAAAACTTGAAGTAATTCTTCAGTCATACAAAGGTCTCTTCTCTTCTCTCGCAATTATGTTTTCTTAATTGCCCATCTATTGTAATTCTTTGAATAAATTTCATCGAAGATCTCAAGTTCAACTTGAGTGTTTGCGGCCTATCCATATACACACTTTCCCCCCACTCTTTCTTAAGAAAAACAAACAAAACTCCTTTTCCGAGTCCCAAAGACTGGCTCTTTTCAGATAGCCCTTATGAGCTATGGAAGTGAAAAAACCCAGTTGACCTGCGACGAGGAGATGAGCCTGCGCGGGCGGCAATTCGTGTGCTACGGAGAGTTACCGGCACGTCTGTCTGAGTGGATAAAAATCAAGTAGTTCTAACACAAATAGGGAAAATGAAATCACAATCGAACTAGGCTTTCTAATTTAAAAACATGAGACTTCAATTTTTTAACAAAACAAATGCCTAAAATATTCTTAGTGCCTATTGGGTTCCTTAAATACAATCCTGGGATGCTTTACCTCTCTTAGCTTGGATTGCAATCGAAAGAATTAATAAGTAGCAACGAAGTGAAGTAGGTTATATAAACGGACTATGTAGCGGTTACAGTACGTACACATATGCAATTAAATATAGAAACAGAAGATACTATGTTCTCTGTCTTGAATGTCAATGAAATATTGATATTTTTTCCAAAAAAAAGAACTTTTTTTTAAGGAATAAAACTAAATAAAATTTAACCAGCTCCTCAAGTAGCCCTTTTCCAGACACAGACCATGAGCCCAGCATGAGCTGCTAGTGGCAGCAGAGTTCTGCAGACTTGCTCTCTCCTGATTATTAAGAGGAACACGAAAAATATGAAATATTTCTTTCTCAATGGCTAGGCCAGTAGTAGGCGGAAGTTCAGAAAAGCATTAACATGAAAGTGTAACTGTGCTTGATTTTTTTTTAAACGAGGAGAGTAATAAGATGCCTAAAGAACATCTGAACTCTTGAGCATCTAAGAAGTCTAATAGTGTATTTTTTTAAATTAACAGCAATCGTGAAAATATACATCCTCATATTCTGAGCACACAACAATATATTCGTTTTTTTCCTAATATGTCATATGTGGCTCTCTTTTTCTTTTGGGCAAGCTTTAAAGTAGATAAGGTTATTAATTTCTACGTTTGAGTTTTGATAACTACTTTGTCAGCTGTTCTTGTTTCCACGGACAATAAAAATTATTTTTCCAGAATAATTTTGGATGGTTAAAATTTTATATTTCATATAATTTAATTTTACCACATAAGTTATTATACTGTGTCAAACATTAACGAACGCAACTTCCAGGCAACGGCTCTGTAGTCTTTCTTGGATTCTAGGAAGACAGATATTTCCTTGTTTTAAGGTTCATTAATTTTATTCATGCAGTAAATAGAAGAGCTGCATTTTACTGTAAATGTCTTCATTTGCCTAAAAATACTTCTCCTTTCACTGAGTAATTTCAAGGCAGAGCCCTTAGATGACTTAGGTGCAAAAATATATTTACTTTTCCCTTTCACCCCCTCTTTTAGTTCTCAGTGTTTCATAATCTCTCCTTGCTTCTTAGCAGCTTCAGATCCAGCATCTGCTTCTAAGAGTTGATCCTTCTTTGTCCGCAATACTAGGTTATGGTTTCTTTCAAACATGGTCCATATAAGTTTGGTACTACTCAAACTCAGCATTAAATCTTTGCTAATGTTACCCTGAATTTATTTTATTTCCTCTCATACCAACCAGTAAGTCATTACTGGCGTTAAAGTTCTTTATTTCATGTTTTAAGTGTATAGTCCTGTATGTTCATGTGTAGACCATCTCTTAAAGGGTCAATTACTTCATAAAGGAAAGCTAAATACTGGGAACATACATTATTCATTTTATATAATAATTCTTATTTTCGAAGGAAGTTACAACTAAATTGATTAGTAAGAAACTCACTGCATTGATATATGACTTGGTTTTTTCAAAGACAAAATCGATCATCTTTTCTCAAAACACTGTCTCGTAATTTATAAATAAAGCCACAGCCATAAGCAAAACATTCTGGACGACTAAGACCGGACGTAAAGGAGCCCCAAGGAGACTCCCCGGAGCAAGGTGGAGCGCAGGGCCGCAGAGCCGCGCTGATGTGCGCCGGAGCTCGCGGCGCGGAGTTTGCACAGGACGCTGCAGTGCAGAGCGCGGCCAGGACGCCTGGGAGAGTCCCAGGGCTGACGACTGGAGCCGCACTGCGTTCTTAAGGGTTTCACACTGACGTACTTTCCCAATCGATATGTATTGACAATTCCGTGGGATCAAATGAAATGGGTTCTGTTTTGCTTTTTGGGCGGACCTGGGGATTGAACTCAGGCTCTTGTGCTTGCCAGGGAAGCGCTTATTCCACTGACCATCTCCCCGGCCCTAATAATTTTTTTTAACCCTTTTCATTTGAGGAGACCTGGAATGATTGTTCCAGACCTCATACTGTTGATTCTACCTGCGCACCTAAAACTTGGTCTGGATGGATGGATGGATGAGCAGAGCGCCTGCCAGCTCCGCGCTTCCGGGGAAGGGAAGAGGAGGGTCGTGCCGCGCCGCCGGGCGCGTCTCCAGCCCCAGCCTGGGCCTGCGCGCAGGTCTCGGCCGCAGCGGGGCGGGTGAGCCCTCGGCCTGCAGCGGGAGGCCCTGCGGTGACGCCTGCCTGCCTCGCTGTGCTGCGTGCGGGCGAGACCGCCGTCTCCACTGGCCGCCTGCTCGGCCCTCGCTCCGCGCTCCAAGTCCTGTCTGGGTGTGGTGACGAGAAGCAGCTTTGTTCGTGGGGCATATTTTAAATATATGGATGCAGGATGGCGGAGAAGATCGTACTCATAATCTCCATCAGTTGTTGTTTTGTTTTGTTTTGTTTAAATAGCAGTTACTGTCTATAATTTTCACCTGGACTAACTCTGTACGCTGATAGCTGAGAGCTAAGCAACTCCATTGAGGGTGGCAATGTGTAGTACAAAAATCGTCGCTGAGATGAGAGATGAATACCCCTCATCCTGGTCTTCTAAATGTGTGCCGTTTCTAACGTCTTATCAATTATTATGACACTCTCTTTAAAATAATTTTTTAAAAAGTAAAACAGACAAGAAAAAAATTAAGATTTATTAAAAGCAACCTGTAGCATTCAATTATTTGTCCAATTTTGAATAGGTTCCTCTGCTAATCTGAGCAACAGATTTGACAATAAAATAGATAACAGAACAACCATTGTTAATTACCTACTTTTGTTTTTGAAACTCTGTAATATGTGTATTGTTGCATGTCACCCTGTTTCTGGCTTTGTTTCTGCTACTCGGTTTTGCTTTTGTTTTTACTCTTCAAAATAAAATAAAAGGAATCTCAAAAAAGAAAAAAAAAAGAAAGAAATCTTTCAAGGAACTTCAAAGAACATTTCTGCTTTCTAAAACCTGAACCAACAACGTTTCTGAATAAGAATTAATTTCATGCTACTGAAGCTGCCTATAAAGAAGGGCCAGAAGTGTCCACTTTTAAAATACACTCCCATGTCTGCTGAGACATGTTGTCATACGGCTGTGGTGTTTAAGCGCACCTATGTACCTACAGGCTTCACTGAAGTGACAACTGAATCATTGTACTGGTAGCGTGATACAAAGAAACACATCTAAGAGAAATAATGTATTAATTTGGGGTGTGTTGACTCACACTTTGAGTATCACTGATTTTTGACGACAAAAGAATTTTAAATATCAAGTATGATCTTTGCAGATTAAATGTAACCTTTAGAAAAACAATGTTACAAAACCTGTCATAATTCATTGTGTTTTATCATTGTCTCCAAATCTGTCTTTCTTTAAAGTTAACCTTCCCACATATAATTGTCTCCATAAAAGCCTCTTATAAAACATATCTTAGCATAACTGGAAGCGTACCATCGTGCTCCTGACCTGGGAACTCTCGCTCAGTAGCTCTTCGCCGGCTGTCCGGTTCACCCAAGGATCCAGCCGCTCCCTTCCAATCTTTATTGCATCTCTGTATCAGCAAAACCACAAACTCCACTGCATCCACCTAAATCAAGGCCCTGGAATGCCTCTTAATTACGGACAACTCTGAGCTCGTGTTCTGCCAAGTCCCAAGATTTAAGAGGAAAAATTATTAAATGTCAGGTTTTAAAAAGGGGAGGGGAGTAAAATTCAGCTTAGAACTTTATTTCAGCTGAAAAATTATTCTTGATGTTTTCCAGCCAGTCTTTCCGTGGCAAGCACTTACTTGTCCGTAACTTGCGGACAACAGCCGGCTTTCCGCTCTGAACGGTGTGCTCTGAACCTTCTCCTGAAGTCCCCTGTTCCTGGAACTTCCTCCTCCTCCCTGAGAACCTCTGCCTTTCATTCTGTTTCTCAGGTGAGATGCATTTTAATTTTTAATGGTTTTGCAGGCAAGTGCTTATTCTACTGAGCTATCTCCCCAGCGCTTGAATGGTTTTTCAACAGGTGATTTATGCTTTCATTGAGGATCACTGCTGTGGCTTGACTGGAAACGATACTAAGCACTATGGAGGAAGAGGATGAGGCAGGCTAAGACGGGACTGGGAAGGAGTGCAATGTGGCAGGTTTTCTCCGCTACAGCCATTTATTTCTTTTGTACTGTGCCTCATTTGCATCCATTTCCCAGAAAGCAAGGCTATCATTCCCCTCAGCGTCGCTTCTTAACTGCTGTGCCGCCTGCGGTGTGACCGAGGAAAGACGCCCGGAGTGGGGAGCTCGACGCACGGAAATGGCTTTTAGAAGAACACTGTGTCACGGTTGCCTAGATCCGGTTGTTGAAGTCCAGACTTGGGCTGCCTCAACCCTACTTCTCATCTCAGGAGCACTTCCGTTAGAATGCGGGGGTGGAGGTCCTCTTGGAAACACAAGACTTCCCGCAGCATTCAGCAGTATCTAAGACCTCCTCTCCATGGCGTGAAGCTCCATGTCCACTTCAGTGATAGGTAGATCGCATCCACATGAGTCCTGAAGTTTTGGCTGAAGTGAGGGCTTTGACATTTTATCAGCCAAAAGTACAGTTCAAAAATCTGCCTCAAATCCAAGGAGGCATAAAGCTGAAAAATGACTGTTTCTTTCTTTCACTTTTCAATAAAAGAAGAGGAGGAAAACTGTAAGTTGAATCACCTTATTACCATATTTTAGATGTGAGAGGTTTCTAAATGCTCCTTAGATACAACAAAAACGATATTTTTCATCACTATCACGTCGTTTGTACCTAGATCTCTAAATCTGTAAAGCACCAATCTCAATGGATTTGTCTTTCTCTGGTCTCTCCTTCCTATACTTGGCTATAATCACTTCAAATTAATGGTTCTAAAACGAATGTGATGATGAGAGTCTCTTACTCCAGATCTTTCAATGATGCACTAGTATTAGAAGATGCTGATTTTTAGGTGTAATCCTCCACCTAAAAAGATATGCACGGCCCACCTCCTTCCGGGCTCTTTCCTCGGCTGCAACAGGAGCATGCGCACAGTGGCCTGGCAAATGTTCCCCAAAGAAATTATAATTTAGTAATGGATGAAAAAGTGCTGTGGTAAGCTACAATAGGCCTTATGCACCACCGAGCTTAGCCTCTCCTTTTGTATTATCTACAATGTTTTGCATAGACACGGATAGACAGAAAGTAGCCATACGTGAAGCTTAATTACATGGCATGAGCTGTGGCACCCAGCAGATCGTCCTGAAGACATCAGAATGATGACAGTGTCGAGGAGGAGGATGAAGGAAATGAGGAGGACAGGCACATAATAGGTCCAAATTAACTACTGAATATAACAGGAGACAATCAAAAGCTGCTCTCAGTCCTCACCCTCATTTGTGGGGGGGGCGGGGAGGGGGGGAGGGGCTTCTTCCCACAGTCCTCAGGTACTCACGGCCGCATCCTGCTTCAGTGGCTCCCAGAACTGAGCTCTATGAAGCCACAGCTTGACAGTTTACAAGGAAGCCATGGCCTCGTGTTCTCATTCCCCATAATCCTTATCAAAATCTCTTTAGCCTTAGCAAGGAGAGCTAATGGGTGCTTGTGTTTTCTCTGCTTACCTTTAGATCTAATGAAACAAATACTGGAAGACATTTCTTAACCTGAAGGCCCAGAATTGTAGATAAATTACTGAAAAGTTGCTCCACACAAGAAAGACCTTCTGTGTCTGTTTCTTTTGCTTATCTGCTGAGAATATTTTCATGCAAAATTATTAACTAAAGTAAAGCAAAACTAGAAAAAAGTGGGAAAACTGCTGAAAACTTATCTTCCAAAACTCTTTCATCAAAAATGCTTCCTAGGCTGATTCTTTCCAAATGTCAGTAACTGAGGATATTTTATGGTAGTATAATACTTCACACACACACACACACACACACACACACAAACTAAAAGCTTTTGAGTTAATACCAGTTATAGACTCAAAATATGACAGAGATTTAAAAAGCAACAAATGTTATAAGCCACTCTACTTACTGCCTACGCGAACAAACTTTTCCATAAGAAAAGTGTGGGGCAAATTCACAATCATAGAATGTGTAACCAAAATGGAAAAAACTCAATTCATATAACAGCAATAAAACATAACAAATGAATACACCTACTAGAAAAAGCAACAAAGGCAGCAACATTGCTCAGACAGAACTATCTAGAAAAGCGTGGAGGCTCGGTGTAGAGCTAATATTTTGCACTATGGCCCCGTGGGACAGGATGAGCTGGCACGATATTTGTACATAGATAGCAGCCCTTGTGATGTCTCGCTCTAGCCAGAAGTCCTCTGTGGTGAAGGATTATGTTTCCCAGTAGTTCTGCAGAGAGCCTCTGGCAAACAGCACTTATTAATCGTAGCAATTTTTAACAAACATGAAATTTGAACCAGCTATAAAGACAGATATACTTTTATATAGCATTGCTTTTGTCGTTTCTTAAACAGCATTGAAAAGGAAAAGAATAAATTTTTTCAAAAGAAACCTAATGATTTACCTTTATTCCCTGGTCTCTGAGTAGTAAAAAAAGGAAAACAAAGCGACATATGTTCAGCGAACCACAAGGGTATAATACTATGTCGTAAGAAATTTTAAATGTTCACTGCTTGAACGGGCTTTCCGTATTAAAGCTGCGTTCATTAAAATGATACACTATGTTGATAGTGTACAGACTTATTCATAAAAAGTAAAACTGTGTCCAAAAAGAATGCCTGTTGCTGGCTGTTTTTCTACTCAGCTGTCTTTTTAAAAAAAAATCATCATCTCATTCTTCCTTGAAGAAGTTTGCCTATAAAATTTTAAGTTATGTAAAGTAAGTATGCACATTAGAACTAGCCTCATAAATAGGCTTTAATACAGTTATTGATAGGATAACATGTAGTAATAAAAAATACAGTTCTTGCTACAGCACTCCTGTACCCTATTATGTGAAATACACTTACAGGAACTTAGGACTCAATTCCATTGTAGATATTTTGACAATTACACTGCAGTGAAAATTTTATCAATTTTCAAAATATCTCTGAAAATTAAGCACTTTTATCTTTTTTTGAAAAATCCATTTTTTAGCTCATATATGACTCCAAAAGTAGCAGTTGTTCCAAAAAGTGATGACAGAGGCACAGATAGAGTGGTCAGCTGGGACTCTGGAGTGATGTTGTGTTCCGTGTCCACACCTGACACGCGCGCGGGGCTTCTGCCGGCGCTGGCCTCGATGCTAAGCAGACAGACAAGGAACAACACTAGGCTTTTTGCCCTTTCTTTTCCTATCACAGTGTTTAGAAAATCAAGTCAAATAAAACTAGCAGAAATGCAAGCACTTTGAGGTAAGCCAATTTTGCCTGTTCTGAACACACACGCGAAGCTCAGCTGCCAGCGTCTGAGGAAGAAGTCCCAAGCTTGAGTGCAGGAGACGACAGCAAGCAAGTGGGAAAAGGAACCAGCTAGGCCCGCTGCAGAGCCGAGGGCGCAGCAGGCCCTGGGTCAGACCGGAAAGCCCGTATTCCACCCAGAGCGCCACTGGCTTTCAATTCCGAGAGATTAAATTAGCAAATTCCGTTCAAACCATTGTACCTGAAATGCTGCATAATTTCAACTAAAAGAAGTATACAGTCAACACAAAACCTCTCAGTTCTTCTGAATCACAGCACTTCACATTTGAAAGACACTCATAGGCCACAGAGTGACAACAGAAGTCTGCACATACTACTTGAAAGAGTCCAACTAATTAATATTCTCTAGTAAAAGTGGATATTCATGATTATAATGTGATAAAGAGACCATTATTGAAACAACTAATTACTTTTGACATCTCACCTATAAACATAACAGTTGGTGGAACTGTCTAATTGAATGGACGCTTGGAGCCACGTGAGTGCTTGCTGGTTACGGAGCGACCTCTTACCCAGGCCACGGTCCCGCTCCTCCATCTCCAGGGAGCCAAGAACACCCCGTCTAGACTCTGCCCCTCACTGCTCTCAGAAATACCTGGAGCATGTGGGGGCAGCAGCGAGGCCTTGAAGGGCTCTCTGGGCTAGATGCCATGCTCAGCCTGGTACCTATAGTCTTGGTCTGAGACACACACCGAGCGCGGTGCTCTTACCAGGGCTCCCTCAGTGAGAGCGACTTCACCAGAGCCGAGCTGCGTGGAGCCTGCTAGCGTCTTGTCAGTGTGAGAAAAGGGAAAATCGGCCTCCCTCCCAAGTGTCCATATAATGTCTAAGCAGGCAGAACAGATGATAAGGGGACTCCCTTTGGAGTGTAGAAATATAACTACAGCACAGATTTTAACGCATCTGGAAAGCTGAAAAAGCAATCAAATTATCACACACTGTTACTATTAATACTTATTATATAATTTAGGTGCCTTCACTAAGGTTTGAAAAAAAGAGAACCAGTTCTAACTTACCACATATCCCACCCACAGGGACCCTTGGGCTCAGTGTTCATTTGTCTGTCCCCAACATTTTTAAGAGAATATATGGCACCCCATGTTTGTGTCAGTATAAGAAAATGAATTAGAAGGGCCAGCCAAATAGCTCAGTGGATTACAGTGCCTGCAAGCAGGTGCAGGAGCCAGTGTTTGATCCCTGGGCCTGCTGTGCCTTTCCCGACCCCGGGGCAGGCTGAGACAGCAACTGAGACTGGGCTTGGTGGCACGTGCCTGTAATCTCAGCTCTTGGGAGGCTGCAAACAGGCAGATCACTGTAAGTCTGATCTAGTAGTGAGACCCTGAACACCCTGTAGACTCCTCCCTAAAATAAAAAAAAATAAAAAGGATTAGAAAAGAGAAAAAGTGCAGAGCAAAGTACCCAAGGTAACTTAGATATCTACTGCCAAGTTGTGTCCAGTAAGCGTCAGCTTAGGAAGTACAGTCTGACACCATTTGTGTCTCTACCTAATTAGTGGTATTTTCCAAGTCGATCAATCCCCTCGGTATCACAGCCACAATCAATATTTTAATGCCCAGTACTCAAGTAGTTGGAAGTTGTGCCCCCTGATGCTGTTATAATGTTTCATTACATGTTTTTAATTCATCACGCTTTAAACTCCAAGGAGATAAATCTACAGTTTCATTTCAGTTACCGGTCTAAACAGAGGCCATCAACAGAGTAGATGATAAATAGAATGTTGGACAAATTAGTAAGTCAGTCAGTGGGCCACAGGAGACTCTGACAGCTAGACAGAGAAAGCCTCAGCTACAGTGCAACTGTACGCCTAGATTCAGTTCAACCTGCGGCCTGCTTGCCTCTGGTATCACTCGCAGAGCAGCTCCTACCCTCTGCGGGCTGCTCCAGGTGCCGCAGGTCCTCACAGGGAAGGCCTGGGACAGTCCTGAGAAATCAATTACTTTAGTGTCTACTGGAGAAATACCAGCAGCCACTGCAGAGCCCTGAGCCCAGAACCAGATCCAGATCCTTGTTTGTTCTGTGGAAAACAAACAACAACAAAACCCTTAATATGCAGATGAAAGAGCAACAAGACTATTGCCTAAGGGCGCTACAGGAAGCAGGCAGAAAGGAAAGTGAGGCACAGAATGTGCATCCGTGGAAGAGGTACGGGCACTTGTCAAAGTCCAACAGTGAGGTTTAAGGAGCACTGGCTGTTCCCGAGAAAGAAAGAATGGGGTGGGGGGACGAAGAAAAGAAAAGAAGAAGAGAGAACTGGTGAAGAAAGAGGAGGAAAGGGAATCTGGGGTCTTTTCAAAGAAGAGAAAGAAAGAAGAAAATATCAAGAGGAGGAGACCCTGAGCAATGTGAAGCGAAGAGCTACCACTACCCAAAAATTTGAATTGCCAAATAAATATTACTAACAAAATAATTGTTGGTAGCACTGGACTATCACCTTTAAATATAAAATAAATATCCAGCTCTTTTCCAGCTGGAACCATGTAGGGTAGAGAAGAGAGGAAAAAGAAGTTTCCTGTTGTTAGGTTCCTAGAAACCTTAAGGAAATGCGAAGACATTTCGCAGAGTTGAAGATAAAGCGCCTGAAAAAGAAGTTTACCTAGAAGACACTTCGCAAGGCGAGGAGAAAGCTCATCTATGAAAAAGCCAGGCACTATCATAAGGAGTACAGACAGATGTACAGAACTGAGATTCAAATGGCTAGGATGGTGAGAAAAGCTGGCAACGTCTATGTCCCTGCAGAGCCCAAACTGGCATTTGTCATCCGGACCAGGGGTATCAATGGTGTGAGCCCAAAGGTTCGCAAGGTGTTGCAGCTTCTTCACCTTCGCCAAATCTTCAATGCTACCTTCGTTAAACTCAACAAGGCTTCAATTTACATGCTGAGAATTGTGGAGCCATATACTGTATTGGGGTACACAAACATGAAGTCAGTAAACGAACTAACGTACAAGCGTGGCTACAGCAAAATCAGTAAGAAGCAAATTGCCTTAACAGATAACTCATTGACTGCTCGATCTCTTGGTAAATATGGCATCATCTGCACGGATGATCTGATTCATGAGATCTATACCGTTGAAAAATGCTTCAAAGAGGCAAATAACTTCCTGTGGCCATTCAAGTTATCATCTCCACTCATTTTCTGAAAGGTGGAGATGCTGGAAATAGAGAAGACCAGATCAACAGGCTTATTAGAAGGATAAACTAAGGTATCTACCATGGTGCTTTGATGATTTGGTCAGATACCGAGTATCTGCTTCCAAAGTGAAAAATAAATAAATATCTCTAAGACTGTATTGATATGAATTATTAAATTTAAAAAAAGACAATTTAGGTGTGTGGCAGGAAATACATCATCAGTTACATATCCTTTACAATATTTGTTAGTCACTGTGGGGTTTTTAACGCTTGCTCTTTCAGAAAAGCACAAGCTCATGCACCCCCTTCAGGAGGGGGAGTCTAACCCCTGCCCTTGGAGTGGGAGCAGGACTTGGTGTCTGGTTCACTTCCGTGGAGTACAGAGATGGAGGGCAGTGACATGGCAGTGAGTGGGGCAGCCTGGCATTCGCCCCTTCCGCCATGTGACTGGGTCCAAAATCTCTAGGGAAGCCACAGTGACGCCTGGCACGCTGGTGCATTCTGAAGGAACACATTCCCTCCGTAAACACAGTAAAAGAAAAAACCTGTGACCCTCATCAGATGGCAGTGTACAACCCAAGCCAGAGGCCGCTCCACAAACTGGCCAACTTGTCTTCCTGTTAAAGGTGTCGAGACAAAAAAGATGACAAAATTGTTGGGGAGACCAAGACCGGGCAACTCAATGTACTGGGGAGTTATAGGCTGAATCTTGAAACACAAAAAGATGTTCGTGAAAACAACCAGCATAATCCAAACGAGATCTGCAGCTTGATTTATAGTATTATCCTAGCAATGAGTTCCCAAGCGTACTAACTGTTATACATTATGTATGATATGAAGAATACAGGAAGCTGAATGAAGATCATATAAGATAAAGTATAGGATACACTAAATAAATAAACAGGGTGAGGATATTGCAAGTTTCCTTGTAGGTAGGACAATATATAAGAATTTGTATATATAAATTACTATGTATGTAATTTATATATGAATACATAAATGAGACTGCAACTGCTCTTGAAGGCAATACCTTTTGTTTCAAATAAAATAACAAATGCTATTAAAAATTAAGTCATAGAGAGCCAGGGAGAGGGCTCAGTACAATAAACACTTGCCTGGCAAGCACAAGGGCCTGAATTCAATCCCTGGCTCCACACACACAAAAAAGTTATAATACCAACAACTTTACGTTTCTAAACAATTTACCAACTTTTCCAGCATGGAATATGAAATTATGCAAATGAACAAAGTTGTATGACCATAAATGTAATTAGAATAATATTTTGAAAAAGGGATTGGCTCTAATAAATGGAAGTAACACTAAGAAACCATTTTTATTAATTACATAAACTGTGAGTAAAAGCTTTTCCATTACCAAGTGAAAGTTTGAGTTTGCTGTGAATAGCTTCAAGGCGCTCCACAAAAGGGCATGTTCTCCAGAATTTTATTTTTTTTTCCAGTGAGTAGAAATGTAATTAGTGACTAAAGACGGAGACACTTTCAGATTGAAGGAGTCTCCGACAGGAAGAGGGGTTAAGAAGTTAAACCGCAGTAACAATGATGCACCAGGGAAAGGCATGTTCCCTTTCATGCCTATGGTTTAAACTAGAAAACCTGTCATTTGAAAGAATAAATGCTCTTTGAGGCCTGGGTGGCCAACATAAGTCACAGCTTACCCTGACTTTCGCCTGGAGCCGAAGCCCTTGATTCTCAGACAATCGCCCTGCGGTGAGCTTCCTCCGGGTGGGTTCCTGATTTTTAAATTGACGGACTTGTAATTTCAACTTTTCCCTCACTCCACCTTTAATCTCAACTAGAATGGAATTCACCGTTGTCAAAAGCAAGATGAGACAAATTTTGGACTAAATTTTTCTGAAAAGCATCCAGGTTGGACACTAGGACTTCGCAGATGCTGAGGACAGACAAGCATACAGGCCTAGCCTCCCACGCGGCCCCTGAGGCTTTGCCTTTCCAGCACCACTGCGGTGGGGCGGGGAACAGAGAAGGGCCCCGGGGCCTGGCAGCCTTGAGACCCACGATGGAGTTCAAGGGAAGACGTTTGGCTCCGGTTCAAAGTTGTCTGAAGCTCTGCCTAGAAAGGGCATAATTTGATCTGTTGTATGGACAAGAAAAAAAGTTAGAGTGCACGAAGCTGGCCCTCGGCTACCTGCGGAGCTACCAGGCAAGGTCAGCCGTGGTCCTGGGATCTCTCCTGGCATTTCACGAAGGCTTAAGAGGTGCCTCAGAGGAAAGGATGTCAGGGTCCAGACGCGACGCCGTGTGCCCCGAGAGCTGCCGAGGCAGCCGGCTTCCTCTCCCCAGCCCCGCGGTCTCCGCTCCTGCCTCTCTGCTTTGTCCAGGGCCGGCGGCGCTCGGCTCCTCCTCAACAGCTTGCTCGTCCTTCCTTGGGAATCCAGTGCTCCAAGTGCAGCAGCCCTCAGGGGCTCAGCAGGCTCTGCAGATGGCCATTCCCGCCAGAGGGGACAGTTGGTACAGGACAGAGGGACCCAGAGATGGCCAGAGCGCTGGAGGAGGGGAGGAGACGGCGCTAGACTGGGTGCGCGGAGACTGGTGCCCGAGGGTGCTACCGCGAGGCTTTGCAGGCCGGTGCAAGGCAACCCGTGCAAGGCAACCCGCGTAAAGAGAAAGCCCCCGCAATTGTTACCGAAACTCTGACCCTTCTTTGTAAAAAGGTCTCACTGAAGTTTTAAGAGTTTAGAAGACAAGCAAAGGACAGATCCTCCTCCTCCTCCTCCTCCTCCTCCTCCTCCTCCTCCTCCTCTTCCTCCTTCTTCTTTTCCTGTTTTCTTTTTCCTCTTTTGAGGCAGGGTCTCACTCTGCAGATCATGCGGGCATTGAACTCACTGTGTAACTCAGACTGGCCTCGAATTTGCGGTGACCCTCCTGCCTCAGCCTCCCAAGTACTAGGATTACAAGCATGTGCCACCATTCCTGGCCCCGGATTCTTCCAAGAGCGACAATATTTCCCCCTCTGAGACCCTTTTCCCGTCTGTGAGCGGTCAAACCCTCCTCCGGCTGATCTCTGTGAAGTCGGATTTTGCCAAGCTTCTCAAAGGTGTCTGTGACGACATCTGCTCTGATGCTTCACATCTTAATTTATGATTTAATTTTTACAGAGCCAATTACTCTAAGACGGTGACTCTCTGTCGCACTTCCCCCAAGTGCTGTCTATATAATGACTCCAGAATAGACAAACTTGCTTTAAAACATTTTATAAGAACAGTTCCTTTACATAAGTATTTGTAGAATAGGAATTAGCAATATTTAAAAACAATAAGCTTTCCAAGTTCTTTCCACAAGATACAATTAATGGTATTTCATGGCAACATTTTAAGACTTACTACAGATCTTGGAACAAGTATCGTTAATGATAATATCTTAGATTTATTTAAAACGCTTTCAACTATGATGGGGGAAAGGGGAAGGAAGGAAGAGAAAAAGGACAGTATATAGTTATACACAAAATAGCTAAGATAGTTAGACAACTAATTTCTCTGAATTTTGAAAAGAAAGGTTTGTGCTAATATCATTTAGACAAGATAATACACCTATATCTTCTACCCCAAGTATCTATTATAAAGACAACAATGTGCAATGTATTAGTCTTTGTAACTTACCTACTAACTTGTTTTGAAATTGTTTTATTGGTTTTTTTTCTCTTTAAAATTTTAAGAAATGCTTTCTCAGGCCAAGAACCTTACAAGCAAGGAGCACTCAGCACATCACGCAAATCTCTTCCCCTCAGTCGCAGATGTGCTCTTCTGATGTTCTGTTAAGGTCTTGTATACCTGTGACTACCTCAGAAAGGAGGGAGAAAGATTGTAAAGGTGCAGTCCCTGGCCTCAGCAGGCCACTGTCTATTGAGGAACATGAGCCTGCATCTGTCTAGAGCACGGTTTGGGGGGACCACTGCTGGCTGGAGTGATGCTTCAGGCAGTGCTCATTGGAATAAATATGGCCTTTGCTAAAATACTTTCTTCTGTCAGAATATTGTTATAATACAGGATGAGTTTTTGGAGCAAAACTCTTTCCTGTTCTCTCAAGTTTAAATAAACATCCAGTGTGAATGGCTCCCACTGTAGTGTATACACACACACACACACACACACACACACACACACACATCTGGGCACAACCATCACAGTAGTCCTGAGTAGAGATCTTTAGAAAGCAGGTCCCAGGAGATGAAGGCAGGGAGGACGGGAGCGTGAGAGGACGCTACTTCATCGGTCAGAGAGGGCTCACGGAAGAAGCAGAGCTGCCTGCAGTTTGGTCTTCTCAGGAAAATGTGTTCAAGTTGTCCTTAGGATCACACAGGCACAGCCCTTCTTTGTAGGAGCTCGAAGGACTCAGTCACACTTTGCAAAGGCACTGGGCCGGGGAAGCGCTCTGGGCTGTGTGCTGGGACAGACAGAGTCCTCGGCAGAAGCCAGACTTCCCGACAGCCCCGCTCTCCCTCCCACTAGGCTGTGCTGTTCTCTCATTGCTTGTAGTATCCAAATTAATACTTTGCAAAAATAAGCAAGGTGCATCTTTTTAAACTATAAGATTGGGTAGTTCTAAAGTATAAAACTCAGAATTTTTTATAAAAATTTTTATAAAACTCCTTAATTTTTAATCCAGTAAGCCCAGCACCCTTCCAAGACCACACTAGCCAAGAACCACTGACCTCGCCAACTGGTGCTTCCCTCCTGGGAGATTTCCTGGAGCCTGGGTTCTCCCTTTGGCCACTGCAGTAGATAATTGTAGCATCCCTTATGAGGAGGCAAGAGGTGAAGAAAAGGCTTCAAACACTTGTATTAAAGAGGCAAGGGTAAGCAGTTCTCAGAAGTGAGATTCTAATTTTCAGGAATAGCAGCAAAATAATAGTAGAAACCATGGATATCAAGAAGAAAACATCAATAGCATCAAATTAAAATGGAGCCACTAGCGCAATTTTCAGTTTGTGTGAGCAGGTGAGATACCCGTAGGGGCGGAAGAGGTGGATCGGCTGCAGGTTCATCGTGTAAGGCGTGCGGCAGCAGCGGAGCCTGCCCTGGGTCTGCACTCTGTGCTCCTCTGGATGCGTATGTCTAAATCGTGTTCTTCTTCTACCTTCTTAAGTAGAAACCAGCCTCATTTTCTCTCTTCACTTTTAACCAGGCAGGTTCTCTTCTTAAGTATGAAGAAATGTTGCACACAAGATATCACTCAAAATAGCTATTCCCTTGTTATCTGATTACTCAGAATTACTAGTCATGATATCATGTGAGGTCACTGCATTATTAAGTATGAATAGAAATATCTCAGGCAAATGATTTTGTTGAGATGCAATAATTTTATACCAGTACTTTAAATGTTTTCTTTAGGCTTTTAAACTTTAAAACCAATTTCACATATATGTACCATGTAATAAAATTCACATGTAATTTTATTCAATATAAAATTGCTATTGTCACCATGATTAAACGGCAAATAGCTGAAGGAAACAATTTCTCTTCAAAAGAGGTCCTTTCATACATGTGCCACTAAAATGTTACACCTGATTTCCAAGAAAATCGTCTCTGCCACACAGAGACATAAAGAAAAATATAGTTTAAACACTATATAGGTGAGAAAAATTGAAGAAATGATGTAGGTTTAAGAAAATAGAAAATCTTAAGCACTCATAACGTCTATCACCAAATTTCTATGGGCCAATGAGTGATCTGGAGGTCTGTAGGGCGAAAGCTGGCTGGTATAGTTTATTTTTACCTGATATCATTGATAAAATAACAGGTACAGTAAGGCGTAATTCTGTGAGTGTCATCAGGCTGCAATATATTCCAATGAAGACAGAGGTCAGGCATGAGGGACAACCCAATATCTATAATTTATGCCATTTATTTGAGTGAACAACTATCACAACTACAGAAGAATTTGCATATAGTCAATGATATGCAAAATCAATTCTCTGTATCTAAAAATTTCTGGTTTTTAAAAAACCCAAATATTACATGTGTGAAAATCGAACATATGCGTATTACTGACGCGGCTGCATTTTGTCGTAGGGCATGGAGTTAAGTAATCCGGTAATATAAGAACACATAATTTTTTTTTAATCTTTTTGAGACAGGGTCTTGCTACAAAGTTCAAGCTGGCCTTAAGCTCGCTGTGTAAGCCCCGGCAGATCTCAAACTCGCAGTGATCCTCCTGCCTCAGCCTCCCAGGTTCTGGGATTACAGGCATGCACCACCATACCCAGCAAGAAAATATAAAATTTATGAGCTCTGAGACAGCATAGATTCACAAAAGAGCCTAAATTATGGAGGATTAACTAAGGGGCAATCCCTTGCAAGGCAAAAAAAATTGGCTGAATATACAAGTAATCTAAAATGCCTAAATGTGAAAAAACAAAACAAAATAGTTTTTAGACGCTGCTTTAACTTTTTGATGTATTTTTGACTGTCATTCAGTCCACATATTATTCTCTGTGTGGAACAAGACATTTCACAACTGATTTCAATGTCACGAGTGTGAGTTTAATTATAATAACAATTAGATGGCTCCATCTTTCTTCTTAAAATGAATGCCTCATGTTTCACTTTCTTCCTAATTTTTCTCCTGAGTTACATATTTTTCTAGGTCCTTTACCCCAGAGGCATAAGCCCTAAAGAACAATGTGTTAGTGTCAATCCCAGGGTCAGCAAAAGCAGGACCTCCATGACCCCTGACCTTCCGGGACGCCTGAGCTCAGCCTCTCTGGGAGCCAATCAGAGCGTCGCAGGCCTGGCTTTTGTGCTGTCCTAGGTCAGCGCTGGACTTTCATGACCCAAACTTTTAATAGGAGCCGCAGATGGTGGTCTAGAAACTGCCAGCTATCACAGGAATTTGTAGAGCTACTATGACCCAGGCTCCATCATAGTTTTTCTTACCAACTACACCAACAGTGGCATTTAATTATCTCTTCATTTACTTTCCAGCGTGGCTTCCAGGAACAACGCTCATCCCACTTTCAGGATATTTTGAATATAATAGATTATTGACACCATCATCAATGTAGATTGCGGTCAAGTCTATCAGGTGCACCTAATAAAGTAAAATGCACTAAAATGTGAATATCCTGCAGGACTGAATCCTTGAACAGTTAATTAGGGCACACTCTTGTTTCATTTGTTATCAGAATAATCCACTCTGGACACCAGCCAGAGTATCAGGCGGGGCCCTGTGTGTTTATTCACTGTGATTACCCGAACAGTCTACATGACTGCTCTCAGAAGGATAATCATTTCCAAAAATCAAGAGTTTTATGTGGAGTCCAGAGAAGGGGTTGCATCTTTATGAAGTGTTCTCCATAATAGAGAAAATAGCTAAACATAACGTGAATACTAAACTAAAAGAGTTATTTCATGAGTTTTATACACTATTGTTTATAAAGACAATTTTATGTATACTTATGAATCATATCTTTCACGTCAAGGCCAAAGTAGTAAACTTTAAAAAGAAAATAAACATTAAAATTTTAGTGAAGAATTCTTCAGTTCTTAGTAATTAAAACACGAAACATCTTCATCACTAAAAATGCGAACAATCAAAGAGCTGTACTTGTTCATAAGTGAGAGAAACCCTCACATCTTACAAACTGATTATCTGAAATACTTTTTAGGAAAGAAAGGTAGTGACGACTAAGGGTGCGTCCTAATTGAATTGTCCACTTCACTGTGCCCATTCTATGGTGTAAGCAATAGGGTAAATCCTGTTTTTACCTATGCAGGATAAAAGGCTATTTGAAGTAGTGGTCTGTAGCTGGCTTTTCACAGTAAATTGACCTTGTTCTCCCAGCCAATGTCATAACGCTCGGCTTTATCTAGGCTGAGAGGGAAAATCGCAAATTGCTTCTGCGTGATTAGTGCTGCCACTCCAAACGTGTTTCTTCCTAGCTGGCTTCCACACTTCCTGCTAAAGATATGCGCCGCTGGGAAATGCGGATCCGGCTCTGAACATGTCCGGGCAAGTAACCCTTTCATGGCCAGATCTGCAAGGTGGATTCAGCAGAGCCGAAAGGAGCCCTTCTTTTAAGAAATGTAACTTAAAGCAGTTTCCACGTATTAGAAACTGGACAGGTTTCTGTCATGTGACTTATGCCAAAGCTTATATTAAAATAAAAGTTTGCTGTGCTGGCCAGATAGGCCAGTGGACTGAAGCACCTGCTTAGGTAGGCGCAGGGACCAGGGTTCAATCCCCAGCATGCCTTCCTGGGGTGCACTGAGATAGCAATTGAGATGGGGCATGGTGGCGCGTGTCTATAATCCCAGTGCTTGGGAGGCTGTAAACAGGAAGATCACTACAAATGCAATCTGTGTAGTAAGACCCTGTAGACCCTGGACTAAATAAATTTTTAAAAGTTTTTAAAAAATGAAAGTTTACTGTAAAATTAGATGAAGTTATAAAAAGAATTCAAGATTGAATTTTAAAAGTTGACAGATACATTTAACCAACAGCATGAGTCATGAGAAGAAATATACCGAATGTTTTAATTGTTTAACGCAATAAAAGACACCTTGACGTTAAGACCCCCTCAAAATACTCCCTCTTGCTTGCAGCACGCGTATCCCATCACGCCTGACACTGAGGCCCGCGGCAAGTCCCCCGCAGGGAATGCCTGCAGCTGCGCTGCCCCGCGAGCCTCCGTGTCCTGAGCCAGCTCATAGCGTTTACCTTTTGTGGTCAATTTTACTCTTGAGAAGAACCAGAAGGTACGCGGTGCCAGCTGCCGTTGCTAAGGAAACAAGGCCACATGGTAAGGCTTCGCAAGCCTGCCTTCGCGGGATGGCAGTCGGCAGCAGCAGCCACTGAAACTTTTAATCACACCTTCAGACACACCCGTGAAAGAGGACTTCCAGAATTACTTCAGCAAGTGGCAGGAAAAATAAGTTCGTTTGCACGGGGCAGCGGGAAAGTACTCCGAGGGGCAGTAATGGCCCTGTCTCTTCTGTAATGAAGTTTGTATTAGTGCGTGTTGGCCACGCACGATAAACGCGTCCACAGTGCAGTGGGAGTAAATGTACCTACCGTGTCTGATCATTTTCTGTTCCTCTTCTCCGCTCCTGCCAGTCACTCCATCCTTAGCTTTCCTCCCCCGATGCAATTGTTACAATTACTTTTTATTTAAATATTTACTATATATTTTAATCACCCCATGCATAATTATTTGGGTTTTTTATTAAATAGCTGTGCCACATTGGCCAAGCATTGGCCGTGACTCATCCACATGGCTGCACTGATAAAGGTTCTACAATCTGAGGTACAGGATCTCAGGACAAATCCTGAGGGCATTTCACTGACCTTCTCAGACCAAAAAGCTACAACTCTTGTTGCATAGGTCCTGCTTTACCTTGGTCTTAACCATCCAGCAGAAAAGTATGAAGACGAAATTATAAGAAATAAAGCCATGCTGTTAAGTTGAGCTGTGGGGGACTCAGGTCAATAATTTCTGACATTGCCAGTTAAACAGAAGACCCATTGCTATTATGGGCTACTGGACTCTTTTAGAATATTTTGCTGAGTTTACACACCTATAATATTCAATAACGGAACTTAGAAAAAATGGGGTATACAGATGAATGTCCATTTTGTATCTGTGTATTCAAAGTGGTTGGGATAGATATATAGTTACATTCTGTTAATGAATAGAATGATTTGTTCTAATGGTGTTTGTAAATAGAATCACAAGTCTGCATCTTGTACAGCAATTAACCACTAAGAAGAATATATGCAGTGTATTATTTGTTGAAAGATAAAAAAAATAAAAAAATAGCAAAATAAATAAATAAATAAAAATAAATAGCTGTGCCACTGTACAAACTTCAATATTATAACACAGTTTACATTTATGCCTTCGCACATAATAAAGGATGGTCTATGCTTTGGAAACTATTAAATTTGGGTTTGAAATCTTAGAATTTAATTTTTACCTGGCCAAGAAAAACTTGTAGGGCTCATAAAAACATTAAGAGGAGGACCAGTGAAATAGCTCAGCGGAATAAAGTGCCTGCTTAGGCAAGCTCAGGGCCAGGGGTTCAATCCCAGGTACCACCTTCCATGCCAGCCCTGCCCCCAGGACGGGCTGTGTCTTGCCACAGAGTGTGGGCCTGGTGGGTGCACCTGCAATCCCAGCACTGGGAAGGCTGAAAACAGGAGGATCACTATGAGTTCAAGCTATGTAGTGAGACCCCGTAACAACCAAATACATCAAAATAAGTAAATAAATAAATATTAAGAGGAAATACATTCTTCAGTATATGTTAGACTATTTTCATTGAGCCAAAAGTTACTAAGTAATGGCTTACATAATCAGTTGGAATATTGTTGTACCCTGTCAAAATTGACTCCATTTTTGTTGCCCTTCTAACCTCGCCGAGTTCCTGTTCTATATGCGCCTACCCCTCCCAACCCCTCCCCCTATGACCCAAGTCTTACGACATCTGTACCCCAAAACTTATCTTGTCCTGCAGAACTCTGCGTGATTTCAGCACCCCCGCCCAATGGGCCCACTCGATGAACTCATGACCTCGCCAACTCAGCACCTCCACCCAACAGGACCACCCCATGAACTAATGACTGCTGTACCCCATGATTGCTGATTTCAGCACCCCACCCAATGGGACCACCTAATGAACTAATGACCCTGCCACTTCTTCCTCTCCACCCCTTCCCTGTTTTTGTGGTTTTCAAGCTTAAATACTGCATGTTGTTAATGCTCAGCGCACCTCTTTGCACCTTACATATAGACTGCTGCTGGGTACCAGCTAAAATAAAGCGCTTCTTTTAACTTTTGGACTTGCCTCGTTGTCATCTGATTTTTGAGCTACAACAAATATTAGACAACCTTCTTTAAATTAACAACTTAGCTTCTGCCACAGCAACCACTGAAGACCAGTAGCCGTGGACCCCCCGACTATCCCACGGCCGTGGGCCTCAACAAGGGCCACAAGGTGACAAAGAATATGAGCAAACCAGGCACAGCCTCCGTCGTGAACGCCTCACCAAACACACCAAGTGCGTGCGGGACACAATCCGGGAGGGGTGTGGCTTTGCCCCTTATGAGTGGCGCGGCAAAGAGCTGCTCAAGGTCGCCAAGGACAAGTGCACCCTCAAGTTCATCAAGAAAAGGGTGGGAAGGGTGGGGACGCACATCCGCGCCAAGAGGACGCGTGAGGAGCTGAGCAACGTGCTGGCCGCCATGAGGAAGGCAGCTGTGGAGAAGGACTGTGCCCCTCCGGGATAAAGCTTTACAGAAATAATTAATTAATTAATTAATTAAAAATTTACCAGCGAAATAGAGTCAACTCTCAGTTTTCCTGCCACTCAGTATTGCTTTGTAAAACCAGTACATGTTAACTCAATATCACATAAAAATATAAGCATAATGATCTTGATGATGAAAAAAAAAAACCCATTATCTATAATAAACCTCAGGAAATCATGAAAAATGAACTCGCTGGCAATGCTGTATAGAAAGAGAGAGAGAGAGAGAAGAAAAAGTTCCTGAAAGACGTACTCTTACCAAAGCCCATGGATTCATTTCGACCAGCAAAACCACATAATCACAAAGACCTTCAAAATCATGAAAATATAGCAAGTGATAGAAATCTTGAGATTACTAGGGGGAAAGAAAAACCAGTGTTAGTTTCTCTTTCTGTTTATCTTCTATCTGTGTTGTTTAGTTTATCAGCGATTAAAACTGTGAACTGCAGGGGCAGGGGCAGATGGTGTCACTGAATGGGAGCCACTGAAGGCCTGTCTTCACTGAGTCAACCCTAAAATTTTATCTGTTATATTCTTTATCTGAATATGAATAAGAAGTAGATATTGAGCTAAAAGAATTACACAAATAATGATGTTTAACTCTTCAAATGTTCAAGTTGATGATTAGAGTTTATAATTGTGCCGTCTTTTTTTTTTTTTTTTTCCTATGCAAAGTGTAACTGGTGTTTCAAAAACAAGATTTTTAAGAGGAATGTTGAAAGATTGCAACTTTCCTTGGGTTGATTTGTTTAAAGCTTTCCTTGAGATACTGATAGGCTAGGACTGACCTGAAGTAGGTAGGTCCACTTAGAGGTGCAGGACGAGCGAGAAAGGTGCCACCTGCCAAAGAACTCTGCATACCAAGAGAGCCTGCTAAACAGCCTGACACGTAAATGGCTCATGTTGTCAACTTCTATTAATCTCTTTACAAACGATGACAGCACCAAGAAACAATCTCTTTTTCCAGGAGAATTCCATGTTGTGATGATGTTCCATACCTTTTTCTGGGTTAGAAATGCATGCAGCCCTAAGTAGGAAGAAAAGCAGGCTCGAGTATTTAGTAGTAAGCTTAATACACTTGCTGAAGCGAAAGACTTTTTCATTTTATGATGACAAATGTTAACTTTTGTGGGAAATATCTTAAATCAGTCATAGATACTTTATAGGCTTGATAACCTTGGAATTCAAAAGTATGGTACAAGGGGGAAAAGTTAAAGCAGTAAAGAAAGTATATTTAAAAGGATAATTTTAAATAAGTATGAATTTTAGAATGAATTTACTTGATTTTCAAATACACAATAATATATATTGCAGGTTTTAAGGGTTTTTTTTCCTCCCAGATAAAACCATATAAGTACGTGCATGCTGAGAATAGAGTACAATACAATAACACAAGTCAATTCTCTTTTTTGTAAGATCTTATATGCCAATAATTAACAGTGTTTGCATCGATGAATTAGTATTTCTACTCATGCTACAATAAAATATTAAAGACCTTCCTTCAATGTCTACAGAAGATTTTATTTTTATATATGATATAACCCCTGGGGGTAAACTGACACAGACACTAACTTTGTGTTTGGCAAAGTAAATAAAAATCGATGCTGTGAGCAGAGAAATGGCATTTTGCAGTCCTGCCGCTGTATTCGCAGCCGGCCTCTGAACTGGACTCCCGAGGTCCACTCTCTGCCACCGTGGCCCGTTTCCCTAATAACCACAGAAGAAGGTATGTAGAGGTCAGGGGCAGGATTAGCTCTCCGCATGTTTGAACATCCCCAATTTAAGAAAAAAACAGTCACCTTAGAATCCAGGACTCAGGCCACCTAAGAAGTAGTATGCCCTCAAGAAAGAACTCCCCACACCCTGGAAAGAAAAGACTCACTGAGAATCCCCGGGGTGGGCTGAGTTCACCTGGGCGGCCCTCGCCCAGCCAGTACTGATTGCATTCAGGTTCTGCTCAATTACGTCCTTTCATCCCTGTCTCCTGTGCGCACTTTCTGTCCGCCAGGAGCTGCAAGGATTGCCTTCCCCACCCTGCCTCCTCAAGTGAAAGGAGGAGAAACAAAGGAAATTAAATGCAGGTGTTCTGATTTTGGTTCTAAGTGACTTATTCCTTCTTTGTTCTTTCATTTTCCACTAAATTCCTTAATAGACACTAAGTTCACTCTCTGCCTCATCTGTTTCTTCTTACACCACTTGCCTAATTCCTGTCCCTGTAATTCTAGCGCTGTGTCTACAACATGAAATTGCAAGGGGCAGCCCGTTGGCGGGGTTCGCATCGCCCTCTTGTTTCACGTTGAGCTTTAGTTTACTTCAGTGTGGTCCTTCGCTGCTTTACAAAAGACCTTGGGGCCGGGGAGATAGCTCAGTAGACTAAGCACTTGCCTGACAAGTACAAGGCCCTGAGTTCGATCCCCAGTGCCACAAAAAAGAAGACAAGACAAGACCTTTAACAGTGAAGAGATGACATTATTCTTCAGACCAATCAAACTAAGAAGACCGCTACACTATCAACTTTCAATTTCATGACAAGGCATTGCTTCAATTCAGTTACCTCTTCAATTGTTCTGTGGATGTCTAAACAAATCTGCTGCACCTTTTGTCACAAAGGCATTGTACCTAAACTTCCCCTGGATGTCTCTACATTGGGAACAGTACTAAAATTATGCTACACGCCATTTTTAATTTTAAAGAGAATAAAGATTAAAAACAAAACTGAATTTCAAAATAAGATGTTAGGAAATTGACAAGGGTGGCCATGGAGCATATTGTGACATTCAGCCACCTCTTCTCTTCTATCTGCCCACATCCAAGATGGCGGCTTTCCCACTCTGAGTTTTCTTTGTCATGTTCGTCCAGAGCAGTTTTCCAAATACAACCCGAGTCTCTTCTATGTCAACAACATATAATTTTATAAGACTTTCAACAGGAACTGTGAGTTGTGTCCCCTTTTCCTCACCTAGCTTTGATGTTGTGGCTCTTCTCTGGATGACAGTGGCTGTCCATGGCATGTTAGCTATGACTTCTGGTACTGTGTCGGTCATATTTAATGTTTCATCTCTCGATGTTCTTCACACCTATCATCGAGCCTTCCATACGTTAGGAAAACTTTAGCCACAAACAAATGGGCCAGTGCTTCTGTGCTCAGGATCTCATCCCGTATTTGGAGATAAAGCATACTGCCAATGCGGGGTATTGCGGACAGTAGGAAATCGGGAACTTTGGAAACTAAAGCAACAAGGTTATTAGTGAACAAAGGAACGCCTGGTGGAGGGGTTATGGAAACCAAATGAACACGCTTCTCAAGGATGAAGCGATTATAGAAGGCAGCAATTGTCCTTGAGGCTGACAGATGGGACTGGGCTGTTTATTTCGATTTGCACATTAAAAGGTAAAACCAAATACAGGTGTGGAGGACATTTCCACAGAGAAGATGCAGCAAGTTTAGAAAAGTGGAGTGAAGATACCTGATATCTGGTGAGCAGGAAGAGAAGATAAATTAGTGTCTATAGACACTAATAGAATAAATATATTCTATTAAATATATAAATATAAAAGAATAAATATAAAAAGAAATAAGAAAACAATCTTTTGCAAGCAGAGAAACTGCCCTTTATTTACTTGGTACTTCCCTGTCCCCTGCAGGGTTCCTTATGCTATGGTAAATGCTGTTATGGAACTGTGTGTTCTCACCTTTCACAACTTCGAATGTCAGTGTCTGGAAGACAAGAAGTGTGTTTCGTTCCTCTTTTGATCTGTAGAGTCTCCTACATTATCTATCATAAAACATGTTCAAAATGTCTACAGACACACTGAATAAATGGTATTTCTAACAAAGAGTCAGAAAAAGAAAAATACTGGAGCTGGATCATTGGACCATGTGGAGGAAAGGGAGGCCAATGAACCAAGAGTGCTTGATTTGGAAACTCAACCCGAAGGTCACGGATTAAGGGAGCAACAGTCGTTTTAGTGCGGTGGTGAAAGAAAGGTCAGATGCAGAAGGCTGAAACATCGAAGGGGAAGAGTAGCCAACACAGGCAGCAGCGTGCTCCTGGGGACGGGGACGGCGGATCTGAGAGTCCAGAAAGCAGCTACGGTGGCAGATCCTGAAAGAATTATTTGCATTCGGATTCGAGGGCCAGCGGGCCCTCTGCTAGGAAGTCCACTGCGGAGTGGGCAGGTACTTAGCAAAAGGCAGCATAGATCAAAGTAGCGGCGATGCCGCCCTTGTGAGACTCAGAGCAAGGTCAGGTCGCAACGGCAAACAGCGTGTGATGAAAACCGGAAAACACTCGGAGGGTGGAAGAAGCATTTTGAGAGAAACTTAAGACCGCTAGATGAGTCAGGACTAAGCTGCCCCTGCCTAGCCCTAGGCAGGGACGGAAACTTGAGACAGCCATAGAAAGTGACGCAGAACGCAGAGCCGGGGCGGATTTGTGTGGTTGGGGATTTTCTTTTTCAGAAAAACGAGGACAGAGGGGTTGAGTATATTTTCAAGCAGTAAGAAGAGATTCAGGAATGAATGAATGGGAGACCCACGACTCAAGAGAAAGTAGTAATCTAGTGCTCAACGTCTCAGCAAGACACTTTGGGAGAAGCCATAACTTCTTTGGGGAGTGAAAGACAGGAGTGCTTTTCGGAGGACAGCAGCACTACTGGGTGGGGACAAGTAATAAGAGTAGCCGTGATGCTGAGCGAATGCAACGTTTTTAATTTTTACTTAAATGGAAACTGAGAATGAAGAGGCTGGGGTGGCACGTGGGGGGAGGACAAACCATCTCAGCAACTTCTATAGAAAGGTGAAAATGAGTAAACAGTAAGTCAATAAGTGAACTAGGGTTGCAAAAATTATTGCTACATGTCAAGGTTCCCAGTTAGAGGCAAATCATACACATGTGATGAAGTTAATCCAAGAAGAGGGTCTACCCTCATCCACATGGCTGACACTGACAAAGGTTCTACAATCTGAGGTACAGGATCTCAGGATAAATCCTGAGGGGATTTCACTAACCTTATCAGACCCAAAAGCCACAAGTCTTGTTGCACAGGTCCTGCTTTACCATGGTCTTAACCATCCAGCAGAAAAGTATAAAAACAAAGTATAAGAAATAAAGCCATGCTGTTATGTTGAGCTGTAGGGGACTCAGGTCAACAATTTCTGACATTGCCAGTGAAGCGGAAGACCCAATACTAGTATGGACTACTGGACTCTTTTAGAATATTTTGCTGAGTTTACACACCTATAATATTCAATTAACGGAACTTAACAAAAAAGGGGGATACAGATGAATGTCCATTTTGTATCTGTGTATTCGAAGTGGCTAGGATCGATATACAATTACATTCTCTTAATGAATAGAGTGATTTGTTCTAATGGTGTTTGTAAATAGAATATCATGTCCGCATCTTGTACAGCAATTAAGCACTAGGAAGAATGTATGCAATGTGTTAATTATTGAAACTGTCCTACCAATTTCATTTGAAACTCTCTCATTGCTATTTGTTTCTCAATAGAATTACGGGGAAAAAAAAAAAAAAAGAAGAGGGTCTATCGTTTTCTCCAATTCCATGCCAACTAGCTAAAAGACAATTAGAGAATAAAATGCTCCTCTGACTGAGGCCGAGTTGCGGGCTAGCTGGGCTTAGGGAATTGAAAATGATAAAGAAGGCGGAAAGGCACTAAAGACTGCATGTCTGTTATGGTTTGTGTCCAAAGGGAGGCAAGGGAAGTGCCGACCAGTGAGTGTGAGAGGCTGATGTCAGTGTGAGAGCAAAGCAGGGTGAGTAAGCCTGGGAGAGAAGGAGCGAGGCCAATGTGTAGTGTCAAGGTAGAACTGTAAACCTAAATTGTAGACGTGGAACTCTTTGGAATGCTGGCAACATCTATAAATTAAGTAAGAAAGCAGGCTGCTGAAAAGGAACGGGCAGAAAAATTTCTTGCAGCATCAATAAAGAGACAAGATCACTCCACCTCCTCTCCCCAAGCATGGTACAAAGATCGCATATTAACTTCCCAGAGCCAGACAGACTTTGTCTGGTTAACTGGTTCATCGTATTTTTCTCTGGATAATCGAGGGCAAGTTAGTCCCTGGGACCTCACTTTTGTTATTTTGAAACAGAAATGTATTTACTTCCTAATGCTGTAGGGACGGTCACAGGAAGCGAGAGGGCTTAGTGGCCTGTGGCAGAGAGCATTGCCTCACAGCGGGGAGTGGCGAAGAACCCGCTTGTGCCCCCGTCTCAGCTCCGCCGTGTGCTGCTCTGACAGCCCATGGCGAGCTGGCCTTTCTGTACCTTAGCTTTCTTCAATAAAAAGAGCATTAAAAATAGTAATTACCTCAGACACTTGCTCTGAGAATGAAATCATATCAGAGTGCCACTCTATTTTTTTAACCTATGGGAGTAGAAGTTTCCTGGGTGTGAAAAGTGTTTAAGGCGGTGCTTGCAATAGTAAATGATCAACAAAAGTTATTATCAAGCCACATCTGCTGCCAGACTGCCTTTAGCGACACAGCGCCACGTGACAGAGTCATAAAAGAGCTGAGATTAAACTGAGAAGGCAGGTCTCACTCAAGGACAGTCCAGAGAGAACATAATAGCAACAGCCACCACAAGCACGGGAAACAAACTTTGCTGTCAACAGGACAGAATTCTAAAAGTCACACCCCCTGCCATCTCCCAGTATAATGTAGATCCATTACTTCCTCGGGACTTTCCCTTTGCTTCTGATAATTTTCTTCTATGTTAATTTCCCCCTTTAGTTTGTCTTTAATTCCTTTAACATAACACTCTGAAATTGATCTTTGTTTTTTAAAAAAAAGTCAGGTGTGGTAATGTACTCCTAGCAGTCTAGAAGTCTGAGGCAGGAGGATCAAAGTTTGAGCCCAGCTGGGGTAACTGTCCAATTTAAACGCTGTACAACAATTTAAAATTTAAAAAAATAAAAAGAGCTGGGAATGTATCTCAGTACAAGGGCTCTAGGTTTCATCTCCTGTGCTACAAAGATAAATTTCTTATCTTTTCCATTCTTGAAAACTTAATAAAGTCAATATGCAAGTTTATGTTTCAGAACAAAATTGTTTTGTCCAAAATCGTCCCTCAAGCCAGTACTCCACAGATGTCCTATACAAGCACACAGCGTCCTCCGGACTTTGCAAAGATGGTGTCATTCATACCTCGCCTCTTGGCTAAAAACCTGTTTCCAGGCATCAGGGAAGAGTGTGTCATTCCTGAGATCATTTGGTCCCCACATCAAGTAGGAGACTTGAACTTTCAACCTTCCCACTTCATGTCTAACTCTCTCACATCTACATTCTTCAAATACAAAGATCAAAGGTGGGTAACACTGCCGTGTGTGTGTGTGTGTGTGTGTGTGTGTGTGTGTGTGTGTGTGTGATTTTCTCTTCTCAGTCAACTCCCACTGTTTAAGGAAGGAAGTATGTTTGAAATCTCTTGTGTGAGCCACTCGACTGCCACAGCTGCCTTGTGTAAGGCTGTCGCATTTACAGACTTCACAACAACTCGGGAGTGGTAAATGTTGGGAGAGTTGAAAACAAATAATGTAAACAGAAGCACTCATAAATTAGATGTTTTAAATTTGGATGTAAAATTTTTGTATAGCCAAATTTAGAGGAAAACAATAAGACATTTAATTTCTGTCTTTCTTACATTTATACGTGTGCGATGTTTCCCGAGCTGGCCTCATAGATAGGAGAATGGGAATCCAAAGAACAAGACTGCAAAGGAGAGGGACTTGCTAAGATCCCCAGTGAGGATTCTGTTATTCAGTCTCTTAAATGATAGAACATGAGGCGATACATTTACAGTGAATTCTAGGGAGTACATCCTACGTTATCGCGCAGAACCTTTTGTTAGTTTCGTTCTGCTCCGAGCCCTTCACGAGATGCAACTTCACTTGAAAGTTACCAGTGTGAAACTCTAAAAATTTTGCATGACCAAAACAATGAATAAAATTCATAAAATGTCAAAGACAAATAAAAAGGTAGAATTCGAATCTTTCGTTTTGAAAATGAGACCCAAAGATTCGTCTACAACTTCAAAATTAAGGTTCTATCCAAATTCTTTGTTCTATAAAGCTTTCCTAGCAAGAGACAGGAAAAGGAATATTGTGGGACTGTCCTGCTTCAAGGTTGTATGTGGTGAGATTTTTGGACTTATGTGCAAACATGAGAAGTATAGAATTCTTTATCCTATTTTTAAAATATAATCTAATTTTTA
>NW_004524824.1:1683957-1693949 GCF_000260255.1 Octodon degus
TAAAATAAAATAAATAAAAAATTTAAAAAAGCTTTCCTGTGAAATCTATTGGTATAGTCATTATGAGGAAATAAATAGCAATGAGTTTTATTGAGACGACTCAGCTAGGTTTCTTCCTTCCATTTTCATTTCTGTTCACAGTGACAGCACGGTGTACGCACTCTGCACTCATCCCACGTGCCAGCATGGACACCTACCAATGGGCAGACTGGTCAGGCTGCCGTAACTTTAAAATAGCTCAACTGAAATCAGTAGCCATCTCTGTCTGGCTCCAGTTCGGACGCTCCGTGCTGGATCGATGCTTGCAGCCCAGGGCCCCATCCAGAGGTCTAGGCTGCACCACTGGGTTCTGTCGTCTTGCCAAGTCTACCCAGACTGCATTTGTTTCCTGTTTTTTGTTTTTAAATTCTTTAAAATATTACTGTATATTGCTACTGATAAATCCTTTAAGATCTGCGATATGGACAAAGAGAAAAATTACACACAAATAATAAAATTGGAAAAGATAAGCAGAATATGAGGAGAGTTACACTGACTCAGATTTCATTGAGGTATTCTTAAATTATATGTTTAGTGAAACAGTATTTTTAATATAAGTAAAATAACTCTAAATTTTAAAAAATCTACAAAAATTCTTCCTGAAAAACAGTGGAAACAGTAATATTTTTCGAATCTTCTGTCCCCCACCATCACCACTGCGAGGCTCCCCAGGCTCCGAGAGTCCTTCCCATGCAGCCCACAGCCAGTAGAAATCTCAGACGATGGCCTAAGTAGCTCCAGAATGCATTTGGAGTTGATACACAAAAACTTAGCATTCCAGCTCATACGATGGGAAGAGAGGAAAGCCAGGGCCAGGGCCAGGCGCATGTGCTCAGCTGCACATAGATTACCAGGTGTATTTTTCAATGATAGCAGAGGAGTTCAAAGTTGGATGACCGAAATTAATTACAAGGAAGAAAGAAAATGGAAATTATATAAGGAATTGTGTGCTTAGTTTAGACTTGGGGGAGTCTACTTTAAAAAAGAAAGAGGGACCAGGGAGATGGCTCAGTAGGACAAGCGCTTGACTGGCAAACCCAAGGATCTGAGTTCAATCCCCGGTTCCGCAAAAAAAGAAAGAGAACACAGAAATCCGAGAACATTTTTCAGTGAATCACCATGAGTTTGAACCCACACTGGGCTGCACACAGTCAGTTCAAGGCAATTCTGAGCTGCACAGTGAGACCTTGTCTCAAAAAAGTGCTCAGTGAGTATTCGATGATGTATAATGTAGACATTGTGTTGCATAGAGTCCTTCTATGAAATATCTTATAGTCTGATGGAAAAATATGAAAATTATATGGGTCTATGGGCCGGGGAGATAGCTCAGTAGAATAAGCACTTGCCTGGCAAGTGCAGGATCCTGAGTTCAATCCCCAGTACCAAAAAAAAAAAAAAAAAAAAAAAAAAAAAAAAAAAAAAAAAAAAAAAAAAAAAAAGGAAAGAAAAAAGAAAAAGAAAGAAAGAAATGAGTCTATAGTAAGGGTAGAATGACCAGGGAGAAAAAGCACAAAGCCTAAACTTCAGCTTCCAGAAGATTCACGACAACCGGAATGTTGTACACACCCATTTATTTCCTTTCTGTCCACAAATCTTCACCAAAGAAACCAAGTAATTTTATCCAAATAAGCTTTCATTATAAGAAAATAAGATAAATATACATGTAACCAAAGAGGGTAAGAAAATCTCAATTTATGAGTATTACCCCAGACATATATTACTCTTAAGTATTCTATTTTCTCTGAACATTGTGCTCACCATCAACCATCATTCCTCAAAGAGAGAATTCATTTATTCCCTTTCCTCTGTGTTTTCCTTTTCTCATTAGACTTTGAACTTCAGTGACTTGCACGTTTTGTGAATCCCATCAATTGGAAGGGCTCCTCAGAGATCAAGAGCCAGTTGTCCCCTCAGCGGGCTCCCTGCATAGCACAACACCCTAGTGACCCTACGCAGCGCACATCATAGCTGCAGCCGCAGCAAAGCCTTGTCACTGACACCCCTCCAGCCATCACCTTGTGGAGCAGGCAGAGACTGAAAATCTCCAGATTAAGCCTAGAGCTGTGTATCAGGTTATAGAAAGAACCATACACAAGAACTGGAAGAGTCAGGAAAACCCCTTGGCCCCCCATGAGGCGTGGGGCGAGTCCGTTGCAGTGAGCTTGGGGTGGGCATCCTCAGGGCCGTGGGGCGCTCTCAGGGCCGAGCGGCACCCAGTGAGAGGCTCAGGGAGATGGCGAGTGAAGCGTTACAGCTATAAAAGATATTTAACCAAACAGTTAAAACTTATCCTTGCAGCTGTAGAATAATTAAATAGTTCTGCCACACTTTACTTTTACTTTATTTAAGGAAAGATGCATTTTTGTCAGGAACACAAGGGGATCTTTTGGGTGCTAAAGATTGTAATTTTATTCATTTATTCTGTATTTTAAGGAAGGGTCTACAGGGTGCTCAGGGTCTCACTGCTAGATCAGACTCATAGTGATCCACCTGTTATAGCCTCCCAAGAGCTGGGATTACAGGAGTGTGCCACCACGCCCAGCCTCAATTGCTGTCTCAGCACGCCCCAGATGCGAGACCAACACAACCGGCCTGGGGATCGAACCCCTGACCCCTGTGCTTACTTGCAGGTGCTTTAATCCACTGAGCTATTTGGCCGGCCCTAAAATGGTAATTTCAGACAATGGTTTGCTAGCATTTATTGAGCATTTACTAAATACTTAACAATGGGAAAGCCCTAGGAAACAATGAGAGCGGGGGAGTTTTCAGACAGTCATCGCAGAACACGTTGGGTGTGGGCTAACACTGCTGTTTGTGATCACTGATGCATGCATTCTCCACTCACAGAAGTTTTTGACGTAAAAAGAACGAAAAGTAGCACACCTTGTGACAGCAGCTTTCATATTTTATCTATGGTCTTCCACATTCTGAGGCTCTTCTTTTTAATCATCTTTTTAGAGAGATGATTTGCTCATAACCACATCGCCTATTTTAAGTGTTGCGTACGTTCTGATCAGCGCAGACACCACCGCAACCGCCGCTGCAATCACTCTCAGTTTATCTTAAAATGACTCCTATCGGGACCGCTTCATTGAAGGGGACACGGTAATGACTGTGGAGCGGGGCACTTACACATCAGCACTCCCTCCTGACTTGCTAAGTAGAGTCATTATGCAAAGTGAGTAACTCTAAGGGTGCAGAAATCCTCAACAGCCTGGCTCCTACTTGTGGGCTGAAAATTAGGCATAAGAAGGCCAATTGCCAGATAATGCCGCTGCGCTGAAACTTGTGTACAAACTGAAAGGTTGAAGAGCACGCTTTCAGCACCAGCGCGCCGTGCCAGGGGAAGCCTCTGCCCTCGGCGTGGTGCAGGGCAGCCCGGCGGCGGCCTGCTCGCGGCCTCTCAGCATTCTTCTCACGCTCAGCCCGCAGACAAGTGCATCGTCCCGGCCTGAGTGTCCGCTTCACCGACACATTCCAAGCTGCTGTGGCTCCGGGAATCCAAACTGGAGCCTGATGACAGATAACTGAAATCTTTTAGGAGAACTCTGAGAGGGAAAAAAAAGAAGGAAGGAAGAAGAAACTGGAGCTTCACATCAACCGACACTGTGTTGTCAGCTACTTTAGCTGCCTGCGAAACACAATTCTTCGGAGTGGAAGAAGTTTCAGTGATAACCTTGTTGAGAAGCGATAGCAAAGGACAAAGGTGTCGCTTTCCAATGTGTAACTTGGTACTATCGGCCTCTTAATTTCTCTACCACTTTAACTCTGAAAATTGCTGCAGTATGAGTACCCCTTCTATGCATGGCCAATTGATTGGAAGGCACAAGAATGAATATATATAATCTCATCAATAGAAACTACATAAAATATTGTGTAGGGATCAACCACCCTAAAAGTACTTATTAAATGGGAAAGCTGTATTTCCTGAGTTGTCTTAAATTACATATTAATCTCTACTCCTTTTTGTTCTGCCACTTGCCATTTGAAATGCCTAGTTTTTTTGTTTTTGTTTGGTTGGGTTTTTGTTTTTTTTTTTTTTTTTTGGAGGTTATTATAATGCAGATATTATTAAATAGCAATTCTAAAAAGTCATGTCACAATTTAACAGCCCTAGTGGAAGAGATAAATGGTCCCCAGGACTTAACGCTTGTGATCAGGTAAAAATGAATGGTTAATGGCTAATGCATCTACCTTGATTAAAGGCTCGTGTGATGTGTACATTTTTGCCTCTTCAATTTTGTTTTTCTCTATTGTTGCCTCCAAAATGATTTTTTAAATATTATCTCTACAACTTCTGAAAACTGAACAGAAAAATATAATCATATAATAATATAAGATAATCATTTTCTGTCAAAGTACATTTACTTTTAAATTTAGATTCAGGTTTGCACGTCCCAAACTTCCATTACGAATGACTGGCCTCTTATAATTTTTCACGTAAGTATTCACCTCTTATAATTTTGAAATGATAAACATCTTGGTTTCTTTTTTAAAAAAGAACTTCAATTTTAAGTTCAAAGTATAAAGACTTAGCAGCACAATTTGTAATAGCCAGAACTTGGAAACAACCAAAATGCCCGTCACATGTGGAATGGTTGAAAAAGATGTGGTACTTTTATATAATGGAGTACTACTCAGCTATAAAGAATGATAAACTTAAAGCCTTCATATTTAAGTGGATGCCCCTTGAAGATATACTTATTAGTGAAATAAACCAGACCCACATCTGTAAATATCATATTGTCTCCCTAATATAAGGACTTACAATTCCGTATATGACTAGGTTTCTAAATTTTTTTGTAAAAATATTTAAATGCTTATTTCTACTTTTACATAATTATTTTTCCTTCATATTCTGTAAGGACTTAAAGTTCAACATATCAATATCTGATGGAAAATACCTGTTCCAAAATATAACAAAATGTTTGATATTTCTACAGATAGGATAAACCATACTGCATATATTACAGGTTAATAATTAGCTTCTCTTCTGGAGGGTTAACAACCTAAGTTAGCAGATCAAAATTTGGAGAAAAAGAAAGGCTACAAGATCAGCCAACATTTTGGCCCTAGCCTTTCAAGGTTAGTGAAGACTCGGGACATAGGAGAACCTGTACTGTAACAACACGTAACTCAGTTGTGCTCCAAATGTTCTGATAAAGAAGATTAGGGAGCCACAGAGGAATGTGTTCGAGGATCTAAAGTGAGCCTGGGGAGAGTCACATGGAGAGAAAAAACATTTTCTCAAGCTTTCACAGAGAGCAAATTGGTCAAGCAATGACCGTGACACATCCTCATGTCAGACACTGACAAAAGAATGTACAAAAGATGGTACAGGGCTACAGGATAAATCCTGAGAGTACTTGGCTGACCTTATCAGATATAAAAGTTACAATTCTGGGTATATAGGTCTTGCTATATCTTGGTCTTAACCATCCAGTAGAAAAGTATAAAAATGAGGTACATAAAGTAAATCCATATTAATACGATGAGCTGTAAAAGGCTCAAGTCAATAACTTCTGAGGATAACCCACTAATATTATAGACTGCTAGACAGTATTAGATGTTTAGTTGAATTCAAACACTTATAGTATTTAGATGCCAATAGAATATCCACCTCTGACAGGACAAAAAAATAAATAATTAAAAAATTTTTTAAAAAGAAAAAAAATGGAAAAAAAAAAACAAAGTATAAAGACTAAGATTGTCTTATAATAACATGTTTTAAAAAATCAAAGTCCAGGGGCTGGGGAGATGGCTCAGTAGAATAAGCACTTCCCTGACAAGTGCAAGGGCCTAAATTCAAACCCTGGTTCTGAAAAAAAAAAGTGCAGAAATTGTAAAACATTTTTATTAAGAAACAAATAGCAATGGAACAGTTTCACAACCGATTACTAGCACATCTTCAGTAATTAATACATTGCATATTGTTGTCTTAGTGGTTATTCATTGTACAAGATGCGGACCTGATATCCTGTCTCAAACACTGTTAAAACAAATCATTCTATTCATTAAGAGAATGTAACTATATATCTATCCTAACCACTTTGAATACACAGTTACAAAATCGACATTCATCTGTATACTCTATTTTTTCTAAGTTCCGTTATTGAATATTATAGGTGTGTAAACTCAGCAAAATATTCTAAAAGAGTCCAGTAGCCCATAATAGCATTGGGTCTTCTGTTTAACTGGCAATGTCAGAAATTATTGACCTGAGTCCCCCACAGCTCAACATAACAGCATGGCTTTACTTCCTATATTTCATCTAGTGTATTCATTTTCTATATTCTTTTCTAATGATTTTTTTACTTTACCTGCAATAGACAAAGTTACTCTGAGGATGCTTATCTGTTAGAATTAACTTTTATGGCAGAATAATTTTTCTTAAGAACTCAATTTTAATTATAATGCATGCTTGTTGTCTATCTAATACACCTAGGAGTTAACCTCTTTGAACATGAAATAAATTATAAGTAATGAACAGCAAGGATGATCTGCAGAGTGTCTTAATCTAACACCCGTGAAGGTGCACCACTTCTACCCACTCCAAAAAGTGCAACTACATCCCTAGCATGACTCTTTAATTCTAGAAGTGCAGCCAAAGAGAATTTTTAACTTCCCAAAGTAACAAAAGTACTTAAGAATTCTAACAATATTATGACAATGGTACCTGTCTTACTAAATTAATTTCATTATGAATTACTTCACTTACTCAGAAACTTAGTGATTAAAAAAACACATGGACAAACTATAAGGAAAGCATGACTTCATTTTAAATTATTTCCACTTGTCTTTGTTCCTGCCTATCTGTGATAGAGAATAGAGAGGGTTGTCTTGGAAAACTGGTGCACGCATATTGGTGGTGCAGCTTGGTTATTTTCAGTCCCATCACGAGAAGTCTGTCCTTTCATTCCTGGCATTTCTCCTTTATTTGGTTTGTATTTTTCACTTCATATGATGTTCTCAGGCTCTATCCCTCTTTCTGTAAATATGATTTCATTATTAAATGGTTAAATGATTAATGGTATTTAGTTTTTTGAGGGATCTCCATACTGGTTGTACTAGTTTACATTCCCACCAGCAACGTATGACAGTTCCTCTTCCCTGCGTTGTCTCTAATATTTAGTGCTCTTTGCTCTTTCCTATTTTTTAAGGTAGCTAGCATGACTGAGGTAGGAAGGAATCTCAAAATATGTTTGATTTGCATAGAGCACTTTTTATATACCTTTAGTCACTTTCAATTTTTCTTTTGAGAAGTATCTATTAAATTCATTTTCCCATTTATTAATGTAGTTATTTGGGGTTTTGGAGTTTCGCATCTTTAGCTCCTTGTGTGTTGAGATATTATCCCTCTTCCAGAAGAATAAATAGTAAAGATTTCTCTGATTTTAGCTCTTCACTGTGGATTATTTCTTTTGCTTTCTAAAGAGATGCAGTCTTTTTGTTGACTGTTGATAATATCTGTACTATTGAAATCCAACTCAGAATGTCATTGTCTCTATCTATGGTTACAAAAATGTATTTCCCCTTGTTCTCTTCCAGCAATCTCCGAGTTTCTGGCTCTTGATCTAGGTCTTCGATCCACTTTGGTTGGATTTCAGTGAGGGATGAGAGACAGGGGTCATGTTTCAAGCTTCAGTGTGTGGATATAGTTTTGCCAGCACTGTTTGTTAAAAAGCTTGTCTTTTCTTCAGTGTACCTTTTTAGACACTTTCTCAAAAACCCCATGATAGAAGATGCCTGGGTTTGTTTCTGTGTGCCCTAGTCCATTTCATTTGTCTGACACACGCTTTTGTGCTAGTACCACGTTGCTTTGTCGCTACGGCTTTGTAGAACAAATTAGTCAGGCATGGTGATGCTGGAGGTATTGCTGTTTCTCAGGATTGTTATAGTTATTCTACATCTTTTCAGCTTCCATTAATTTCCACAACTTTTTTTCTAGTTCTTTGAAGAATGTCATTGGTATTTTAATAGAAATTGTTCTGCACCTATAAATTTTTTAATATGACTCTTCATGAATTCTGCTATGAACTCAGGTCATTCTATTTTCTAGTGTCTGTCTCAATTTCATTCTTCAATGTTCTGTAATTTTCATTATAGGGTTCTAGAAGGTTGATTCACAGGTATTTTTTTGAAGCCACTGCAGATGAGATTGATTTCCTGATTTTTTTATTCAGTGTGTCCATCGCTGAAGTATAGCAACATTATTAATTTTTTGTATTGATTTTGTACCCTGGCACTTTGCTATGGCTTTTTTTGCTGTTGATTTTTGGGTTTATTGATCAGATTAGATGCATGAGATTATTTCCTTTATGTTTACTGAAAGTTGTTTCATGACCAAAAAAAGAATGATTACTTTATTGTAGTTGGATGGAGTACTCTGTAGATGGATATTAAATCCATGTGAGCTGTAATGCGGTTTAGCTCTCATATTTCTTTGATGTTTTGTATGCTTGACCTATTATATGTGAGACTAAGCTGATAAATTTTCCCATTAACATTATTTTGTGATCTATCTGCCCTTTTAAGGCCAGCTTGTGTTTTTTGTGAAATTGAGTGTGCTGATATTTGATGAATATGTATTTACAACTGTTATCTTTTCTTGGTGAATTGTTCCTATTATCAATTTGTAAAGATGGGGGCCTGCCCCTTAGCTCAGTTCTTTAAGTGGCTGCTTCAACAAAGCAGTCAGGCTCAGGTTGCTGTGGTTCAATTCCCACAACTCAAGCCAGCCAATCCTGCCCTGAAGGCATTTGGAGCAAAAAAAAAAAAAAAAAATTGTAAAGGCCTTTCTTTGACACTTCCAAGTAATCATAGGATGAAATATATTTTTTCAAATACCAGGATGCCTACCATTACGTGCTCTTAAGTTCCAGGCATTTGGAGTTTCCTTTTCTATCCCGTCACTTTTAGTCTCCGTGCGCATTTATAGTGAGGTGTGTTTCTTATAGGCAACACATAGATGAGTATTTTTTCTGACGAAAAATACCAGGTGGGATAATTAATCCCACTTACACTGAGCGTTACTATCAAAAAATAATACTGATTGCTGCCATCTTGTTGTTTCCTAGTATTTGATTCACTTCTCATTCTCATTCATTTATATTCTCCAATGAGATTTACTTTCTGGATCTCATAGTTGTGATTGTCTGCTTTATCTGTGCTTAGGAGATGCTTAAATATGAAATGCTATCTTAGTGGCAATGATTTTCTTTATTTTATGTTTATTATGAATAATTATAATATAACATAATAGGTTCTATTTTTCATTGGATTGTAATAAGCAATCTTGCATGATACAGTAATATGAGTTCATAATTATTTTCTTTCAATGCTTGAAATATACAATTCCAAGCCTATCTGGACTTTTTCTCCTCAGAAATCTGTTGTCATTTTGATAGCTGTGGCCTTATAGGGTGGGGTATACCTTGCCGGAAGTTTTCAGGTTTTTCTTTGCTCTGAATTTTTGCCACTTTGACTGTTGGGTGAAGGTCCTTATCCGGTCACAACCACTGGTGGTTAGAAATGCTGTGACCTGTGCATCCACCCTGTTGCCCACGTGTGGGAGACATCCTGCAGTGATGTCAAGGAAGAGATTTTCTATGCCATTGATCTATATTCCATCACGTTCTTTGAGGCCAATGAGTCTTAAGTTTGGTATTTTACAGGAGTTCTTGCATAATCTGCTCACTGTTTGTTGTTCTTTTTTCTTCATTCCTGCTTTAGTGTTCTAACATATCAGTCTTATTTTCAAGTCCAGATATTCAGCTAATTCACTTTGCCTATTGTCAAGAATTTCCACTGAGTTTCTTATTTGACTAATTGGAGTTTTCATTTCTGAGATTTTTGCTGTTCTTTTTCAAGACCTCAATTTCTTTATTGAAGTAGCCCTTCATTTCTTTCATTATTTTCTTTAATCCATCCAGCTGTATATATATATATATATA
>NW_004524824.1:1694049-1728512 GCF_000260255.1 Octodon degus
ATATATTATATCCTGTGAGAACATTTTTGTTTGTTTGTTTTTGGTGGTACCAGGGATCTAACTCAGGACCTTGCAATTGGCAGGCAAGCACTTATTCCACTGAGCTCTCTCCCCAGCCCTAAACACTGATTATTTTAGCTATCTTTTTAAAATTCTTTATTTAGAAATTTGCTAGCTTTAGTAACTGAGAGATCAGTTTTGAGCCTGTATTTTAGGCAGCTCTCTCATCGCTGGGACAAAATACCCAACACCTACAACACTGCAGAGAAGTTTGATTTGGTTCATGGTTCCAAAGGGTTCAGTCAACTGTTGGCTGGATCCAAGCCAGTAAAAAGCATGGTGCAAGGGCATGAAGAAGACTTCTCAACCCATGGCAGACGTGAAGCAGAGTGACCAAGAAAACCCACAGACGTGGTGACAGTGGCCTGTCCTCCAAGTAAGTCCCATTTCCTCACATTACATTCAGCGATAAACTCATCGATAGATTAATTCACTAAATTGTACACGTGACTCCATGATCCAACCAGCTTCCAAAAGCATCACCTCCCAACAGATGAGACTTTTGGAAAACCACTGCAGATCGATGTCATAAAGGGAGTTGTAAACTTTTGGAAGCATCTTATTGCCTTATTTTCTCAGAGGTCTTTTTTCTAAAATTTTTAAAAGATCTTTTATTTGATACAAGGTCTCACAACGCAGCTTAGACTTGTAGTGTCTCCTGTCTCAGCTTCCCCAGCACTGGGATTACAGGCATGCACCACCATGCCCCTTTACAGTGGCCAGCATGGCTCGCCCAATGTTCTGGGGCCAGCATAACATGTGGTACTGGGGATCAAACCCGGGTCCTTACACTTGCCAGGCAGGCACTTAGACAGCTGAGCTGTCTCTCCAGCCATATTTTCTTATAGTCTTTCTGTGCTAAAATTAGCTGAAGAGCTTTGTGGTTTCATTTCCCACCACCATCGGATAGATATCTTTTTGTACTAAGCACCTTCCTCTTCCTCTTCATGTGCTGTGGACTCTGGTTGTGTCCATGTGAGAAGCCCATTGAGCCAAGTTCTGTCCCTAGCAATGCCTTGAGACAAAAAGCAGTACTGCCAGTAAAATCATAATGGAGAAGCAAACCCTAAGTTATCATACAACTAAGAACTTGTTTGAAAACATAGCTACTGTGGGCCGGGGAGACAGCTCCGTAGAATAAGCGTTTGCCTGGCAAGTGCAAGGTCCTGAGTTCAATCCCTTGTACTTATTAATCCTGAATTCAATTTATTGTATTTATTTAGTACAATAAATAAATAAGTAAATAAAATCTACTGTCACGCTAACTCAGAAAAAGACAGACCAATAGGCTACAAAAAACAAACATTAGAGAAATTTGAATTATTATATTCGAAAGAAAAATAAGGGGAAGAGTAGAGATGGAAAAATGTATAAAAAGAGAAGTAAAGAAGAGAAAGAAAAGGTTTATGAGTGGGAAGTGAGAGAAGAGATAGACTCACTGAACTAACAGTAAAACGAAGAAGCACGTATAAAGCAACAATTGATTCGAAAAAACATGACAAAACAGCATGCAACACTGTAGAATCAGAGGCAAAAACTAACAGACACATAAAAGGAACAAATCTAACCAAACAAAACAACAGAGCAACAAACAAGCAAAGAGAAAAAGAAAAAAACGGCACCCATATATTGCCTTCCGAAGACGTTTATAACGCGGAGGCCGTTGTGCGCGGTGGGAAGGGCGCATCTCCGGAGCAGCTGGCCTGCGAGGCTGCGTGCCGGCCGCGACCGGAGCTGCCGGCGCTGCGTTTGCGGTCCCGCCGCCGCCGAGACACGAGACCCGGCCCGCAGCTAGAAAGAAGACAGGTTTGCCTTGCTCGGGCTTCGGCCCGCGGGCAGGCCGAGAGACCACGGCAGAAGGACGCGGCGGAGCAAAGCGCCGGGCTCATGGGAGGCCGGAAGTGGAGCGGAGGACGCGCGCCGCAGCCCCGGGGTGCAGCCGCAGACCTGGGCCTCCGCGGGCCGCCCGCACACGCGCAAGCGCGCTCCACGCGTCACCGTGCAGATCCCCAGGCCAACCGCGGCGGCCAAGCCCCGCCTAACCCCCAGGTCTGCGCTCCAAGCCAGCGCAGCAGCAGGAGCACCGCGCCCAGGCAGGAGCCGCGCTTATTCTGCCGCTGTCCGGGGGTTTGCCTGGCTGCTGCCTCGCTCCAGTTGCACCTCCGTCATCGGCCTCCCTACCTCCCCGTGCAGCCCCAAACCTGCACACTGGGGCGACTCTCTCAGGGAAGCCTCGGGCGTGCCACCGGGCTCAGCATTCTCCCTGGGCACCGCCCGCCCTCTCGAGTCCAGGATGGCAGAGGCTGCAGCTCGCCCACCTGGGAAAGACGGCCCCTGCGCAGACACACTGCATCTCAGGAAACAGAGCACTACGCCAGCCTGCGGGGAGCACCTGCAAGCGCAGCACAGAGGCCGGCGCAGGAGCACCCGGAGCTCAGGGCCCGCCGAGCACAGCGAAGCCAGGCATCCAGGAGAGGCTCGCCCAAGACCGAGGCTCCAACCCCAGCTCCACACTGAAGGCAGAGGAGAGCTTCCCAGCAAGCTGCTGCGGAGTCTCTGTCGGAAGACTGAAGAGACTGGAACCGGATGTCCCCAAAGACAGCGACAAGAAACGTTCCTGCTCAAGCTGAATCGAGCCTGCGTGTGGCATAAAACGAAACTCATCAAACTGAGCAAAAGATAAGTAAACAGAGCTATGTACATCCGCGGCAATCAAGAATAACTTTGGGGCTGGGGAGATGACTCAGTGGAATAAGCGCTTCCCTGGCAAGCGCAAGGGGCTAAATTCAATCCCCGGTTCCGCAAGAAAAAAAAAAAAAAAGAATAACTTGGCACCAGCCTACACTTTCCTTCATCCGTACATACTCCTATTCTGAAAGGCATAGGGCTAAAATTGGGCCTCGTTTCAAAACCAGTGAACCAAATAAGAAATTACTTTTATTTTTCCAAGAAAATTTGGAAATTGCTCCATATACTCTGTGTGGTTTTAACAACTCATTTCAATGTGTCTACTCTCTAGATGTGTCAACTTTAAAATCATTTCTTTTTAGAAAATTAAAAACTAAATTGTGCGAGTTTTCACCGTAAAGAAATGATACGTGTTTCAGGAGATAGGTAGGCGTAGCCTGTCTTAATCATGACGCATGTACTCATGTACCAAGCCATTACACTAAACCTCCCAAACGTGTACAATTAGTATGTTTTTGTGTATGTTTAAAAAGAGATGTTAAAATAACTTCTTTAAAGCTAAAAAAGCTAAATGCTGCTGATGTACGATAATTTCAGCATTTTGAAGAGAAGCATTTGTTGCCATGAGGATCGCATATCTAGAAAATAATGCAAAAGAAGGACCAGACTTGAACCAAACACCATTGCTTATGTATTAACCAACGTCCTAAAAGTGCCAGTTCTACAGTTGTTTCATGATGGGAGAGCCTGTCATTGTGGTATTCTGAATATGGGCGGCTTGTCATGACATGCCAGTTACTGCTAAGATGTCTCCCGGGTAGATGGATGTTCAAGAAGAAGGGGGTGGTGAAGGAAAGCAAGAGACAGGAAAAGGAATATTGTGGGACTGTCCTGCTTCAAGGTTGTGTATGGTGAGATTTTTGGACTTATGTGCAAACATGAGAAGCATAGAATTCTTTATCCTATTTTTTAAAATATAATCTAATTTTTAAATGTTTTTTTATCATATTCTGTAGGGACTTAAAGTTCAACATATCAATACTTGATGAAAAATATCTGTTCCTTATTATGACTAAGATGTTTGAAATGCAGTGAGATAGTGAGGTTAAGATTGATAGCCCAAATCGTTTGATAATAACAATAAGCTTTTCTTCTGGATGGTTAACAACCTAAGTTTGCAGACCAAAATTAGAGAAAAAGGAGGGATACAAGGAAAGCCAACATTTTGGCCCTAACCTTCTAAGGCCAATTAAGACTCAGGACATATGAGAACTTGTACTGTAACGTCATGTACCTCGGTAGTGTCCCAAATTTTCTGATCAAGAAGATTATGGGGCCAAAGAGGAAAGTGATCGATGACATAGAGTGGGCCTAAGGAGAGTCACATGGGAAGAAGATACTCTCTCAGGCTTTCACAGAGAGCACATTGGCCAAGCATTGGCCGTGACTCATCCACATGGCTGCACTGATAAAGGTTCTACAATCTGAGGTACAGGATCTCAGGACAAATCCTGAGGGCATTTCACTGACCTTCTCAGACCAAAAAGCTACAACTCTTGTTGCATAGGTCCTGCTTTACCTTGGTCTTAACCATCCAGCAGAAAAGTATGAAGATGAAATTATAAGAAATAAAGCCATGCTGTTAAGTTGAGCTGTGGGGGACTCAGGTCAATAATTTCTGACATTGCCAGTTAAACAGAAGACCCAATGCTATTATGGGCTACTGGACTCTTTTAGAATATTTTGCTGAGTTTACACACCTATAATATTCAATAACGGAACTTAGAAAAAATGGGGTATACCTATGAATGTCCATTTTGTATCTGTGTATTCAAAGTGGTTGGGATAGATATATAGTTACATTCTGTTAATGAATAGAATGATTTGTTCTAATGGTGTTTGTAAATAGGATCACAAGTCTGCATCTTGTACAGCAATTAACCACTAAGAAGAATATATGCAGTGTATTATTTGTTGAAAAATAAAAAAATTTAAAAAAGTGCCAGTTCTACAGGCAATAAATAACCATTGCTGTTAACTTTGAACCTCATTTAATTTATGGGAAAATCTCATTGCGTAGACATCACTACCCTTGCTTTGTACTGGGAGAAAACAGGGCTTAGAGAAGAGCTACTGTTTGCAGAAATCACCTCGCTGGTATAAGCAGAATTAGGGTTTCAGGCACCCTCTTCCTGATACCAAAGACTATGCATGGGACCCTACACTACATTGCTTTCCAGAGGCCAAAATAGTTGTGTTTTGTTTTTTAATTTTTAAATACCTCGGTATAACACTACACCATCAACAACAGTGTGTATCATACTGTGATTAATTCAAAGAACTAAACTGAATATTCCAGCCACAACATTTTCATATAAACACTTCACCTTTTCCAGAGTCCTGTTACAAATACTATCTCATGTGCTATTCTGCTCTTACCGCCTCATTAAGAGCTTCCGTTGACTTTTTGAATTCTTTTTTTTTTTTGAACTAAAAAAAGACTTTATTGAGGGCAAGAGGATGCAAATACAAAAATCAAAAGCTTATGTAGCATTTAATGAACCTTCCACCCTCTGTCCAGTGAGAGCTGGATGTTATTTGTACATTTTCTAAGGGTCCTGATCTGCTCATGACATCTTTACACAAGGGGCAACCAAGGGGCAGATTCCTTAAACAGCCCTTTGGGAGAACTCTCATCAGGGCAGGAGTAAATGTTCACGCCGCCTACTTCTTTCCCTTCTGCTTCATGTGTACTACAAAGTAATCATTGCACGCGATGGTGAGGCCTGCAATTAGTGAAAAGAAGCTCTGGAAGCCCACTTTGCCATCTCGGCACTGGTCCAGGTCCTTCATGATTTTGTCCAAAGCCAGAGGGTCTTTTTGATTTTCCAAAAATCCAGGGAACTCCTTTTCCATGAGTACTCGCAGGTCCTCCTTTGTTAAGTAGCACTTGTCCCCAGCAAATTTGTGAAATGTAAACATCATGGTTTCCATGGCGTGTTCCATTTGGGAGGGCATGTTGACTGTTGAACCTTAGTGAGGAGGCGCAGCACATGAGGGGAGCGGGGGCGCGGCGGTGGTCGACTTTTTGAATTCTTGATGACATTGAGATGCAAAAAATCAGGTGGCCTAGGTAAAGTCACGTACAGGAAGAGCACGCTGAGCCCCTTCAGCTTCACTGAGCACTCCTAAGGGCTGCAAACAATGCTAAGCATCTTGGGGCCCCCACATCACTCGTGAAAGTTCTGTTCCTTAGGAACACTACATTTTTCACAAAACTTTAAAGCTACTGAACTGATGGCCTCATTTATAATATTTTAAATTATTATAATTTGAGAAGTTGCTGAGATTTAAGATGCTATTTTTAAATGTTGTTTTATTCCTGTTTAACCTGCACAAATTGTTAACCTGAGCTTATTGGATAGTATCTAGAAAAATGCTTGAAAATAAATCAGTGAACAAAAATTTTAAACAACAGAAATGCATGTAACTGTGAAACACAAAAAGTATAGTCACACTTCAACCATTCGCATGTGTTTTCTTGTTTAAAATCTGCCTGAGGTACACTAAGCTAAATTTGAAATGGATTAAAGATCTAAATATTATAGCAGAAACATTAAATCTGTGGGAAAATAAAAATGGTAAAGCTCAGTAGAATAAATGCTTGCCTGGGAAGCACAAAGGCCTGAGTTCAATCCGCAGTTCCACAAAAAAAAAAGGTAAAATTTTTGACGACATTGGTGTGTAGGCAAAGACTTTACGAATAAAACTCCAGTTGCACAAGAACTATAAAGAATCATGAACTGGCATCTCATCATAGTAAAAAGCTTTTGCACAGCAAGAGAAACCAGCAACAGAGTGAAGAGACAAACACAGGGAGGGAAATAACATTGGCCAGCTGATCCTCAGACAAAGGATTTCTACTAAGAACATACAAAAAACTCAAAAAAAACAAAAAAAAAATCAGACATTCCAAATTTAAAGACCCAATTCAGAAATGAGCATCTGAGCTGAACACTCACTTCTCTCAGACAAAGAAATACAAATGGAAAATGATGAAAAAACGTTCGATGTCACCAGTCATTTGAGAGATGCAAATTAAAACAAGAGATTCTGTCTCTCCCCAGAAAGAATGGCTGTCGTCAAGGAACCAATAGCAAGTGCTGGAGCGGCTGTGAGGGAAAAATAACCCTTCTCCACTGTTGGTGGGAATGTAGACTGGTCCATCCACTGTGGAAATCAGTGTGGAGATTCCTGAAAAAAACTAGATTGGAGGTCCTATTTGGCGTAGCTGTTACTCTTCTGGGTATCTGCCCAGAAGCATTAAATGCACCATCCCGCAGCAGTATGTGTGCTCCTGTGCTTGTAGCAGCACATTCTGTAATAGCGACATCCTGGAAAGGACCCAAGTGTGAATGAACTGAAGAATGGATAAAAAAGATGCACACGTGCAAACATTGAATTGTCTCCGTACTGTGAGAAGCTGAAAGAGTAAGACCCAAGACGTACAACAGACATTGTAAAATGGGAAGAAACTGTCCAAAAGGAAAGAGAACCTGGGATGGGAGAAAGGAGAAAAGGAGGAATGAAATGCAAAATTAAATAGTTATATTACACACACACACACACACACACACATATGATAGTTATACTACTAATTTCTCTTTGTTACAAAAAAGATTGTGCTAACATTTGAACAATGCCTATATCTTGCACTCTGAGTAACTTATTTAAAGATCGTAATATGCAATTCATTTACCATTGGTTAGAAATCTGCATGAGGACTTTTTCACATAAGCTGAAAAAGAGAATTCTAAATGGAAAATTGCTTTCCAGGGAAACTCGCTTGCATTATCTCTGTCAAAGTTGCACTCGGGGCCTCCTCAGCCTGTGGAGCTCACCACCTCACCGTAAATGCTAACTGCCCTGGGGCTTGAGCCAGGAAGGTAAATTTTCTCTGCTTTTTAAATCTTTTCCACTTCAAAGCTTCGGCGCCTAATTAGTACATCTCTCCCCGCCTCTCTCGAAGGCCTGCTTTTCACCTGTGGGAATGCATGCTGTAGGTCTGATGTAAGATAAAACCTGTACTGGGTATCACCTTGCACTGCAGGGCGGGAGGCTCCGCCTTCTCCCCACCCCCAGCCCCCTCCCCCCCGGGCATTTCTTTAAAGGGAAGATGCGATCCTGCACACTTCACACCAACCAGCTGCTGGCCAGCGGAAAGATTTCTTTTCTTACACCGCTCAAATGCGTCCAGCTATAGCAGGTCATGTCTTAAGATGTGGTGCACTTAAATAATAAACTAAATGATTGTTTGTACTTTTTGTAAATGTTTGCACAGAATTGTCTTCTACCTCAATAGTGCCGTAATGTCTGCCTTTTCACTGATAACGGAATGAGGCTCTAACAGCGGGCTTCCTCCTTGGGACGTTCCATTGCTTAGCGACACCCACTCTTCTTCCCCTGGATTCTCTGTTCCTATTTTATTGTGAACTTGCAGTGGTTCGGGTGTGGTCTCCCAACTCCTCTCCTCACTAATGCCGAAAGACTGGCAAAATCACTAGGCTTTGCTATGTATCGAAAATGGAAACCCTCTTTTCTTCGCCTTTCGTTGCTTCCCAGAGTTCAGCATAGGATCTGAGTGTCTGAAGTCATGAATAACCTTCGTCAAACAGCCCAACTCCGAGTCATTACCGCCAGGTCTTTCAGGGTTCACAGTCAGGTCAAAATAAAGAAACTGAGGGTCAAAGAGCCAAGTCAACCACGGGCACCCAAACAAAATGCGGATCCCCCACATGCTCAGGGACGGTTTAGAGTGGGGGAAGCGGGAAGGGGGCTGTCCAGCAGCGTCCCTCTGCTCGGGGCTTTCCACTGGTTCTGTCACTCACGGCGTTGACCTCAGACCAGCCTGCCTCTGCGCAGACTGCCTGCTCGCTGCGGCGGGCCAGAACCTCCCACGCAGGCCCTCCGCAGGCCCGGCTGCGTCTCCTGTGTCGCACCTCCGCGCCTGACTCCGTGCACTTGGCTTGCACAACCAAGGCCTCGGCTTCTGGGTGGCACGAGGTCTTCCCCGTGCCCAGCTGTCTCCACCCTGGAAGTGGGAGAGAGAGCAGGCGTGGTCGCCGCCACGTCCACGCAGTCGGGCTGCACCTGCTAGGCTGCAGCTCGCGAAGCGCTGCGGTCACTTTGGAGGGTTTTTTTAGGATTTGCGAAGTTTTACTTTTACATATTGTGGTAATTTGGAGATGGGTCCGAGTATTAACACTGTCAATTTCTGTTTCATATAAATTTGATAGGCTGAGATAATTTATACCATATTTTTAATCATTTTCTGTGCAAGACCAACTTTCATGTGTGGAACTTTTTCCCCTATGACATTATTCAAAAAGTTTTTAATTTAGAGGCATTTTTAACGTCAGGCTTTTCAGGCTAAAGATGTTATACCTGCGTAATAGAAGGGGAAAAAAAGAAGAGAAGAAATGGAAAGAGGTGGCCTTAATGGACGTGACAGCCATAGAAGGCAAACGTCAGAACACGAGAAGACACCACCTACAAGCACCGAGCGCCTGCTTCCTGACGAATTGGAAACACTTGCAGTATGCACGGTGAGGTCAAGATGGGTTGAAAGCGTACAACGATCACATTTGTGCAAGAATACGAGACGACTCAGATTAAAACGTTGAAGGCTGCTGCGGTAGAAATAGAACGCAATTTTATTGGATTTTTCCTCGTTTTTTATTATGCAGAGCTTGTAATGCTATCACAAGAAGCATGTGGTCTTCAGGGACTTCGATCAAATACTTCTAGCGAAAAAGAAGTGAGAGAGTTTCTAAATACAGATATTCGGAACCTGGAGGTCATATTTAATGTTAAAAGGCTGTAATAATAACACAAAAAATGTGAATATCTGTCTAAATTTCATCCTTTTAGGATGCATCTATTGGCCTATAGATTTTTTTGAACTTACGTATTTATCTTGTTCATTTGGTACAGGGTCTCACTACTCAGCTTGGACTCCTACTGATCCTCCTGTCTCAGCCTCCCAGCACTGGGACCTCAGGTGTGCTCCACCAAGCCTAGTTTAGGTGACAGGCTCAGGGTGGGGCTGTCACCAAATCTGGTACCGGGGATTGAACCCCGGTCCTTGTGCTTGCCAGGTAGGTTTTTAGATCGTGAACTATCTTCCCAGCCCTGGCCTGCAGATATTAATTGGGCTTACTGTCACATAAAGTATACACTGAAAAAGACAAATACAGAAACAGTAAATTTAGAAAATTACCGTGAACTCACTTGCGTTTGAAGTTTGATGGATTTATTTAGTTAGTTTTATCCCGGCTTAGCGTGCCCTGAGAGCGGGGATGGCATGGCATGTGGTGCTGGGGATGGAAACGCAGTCCCCTGTGCCCACCTAAGCTTGCAGGTGCTTTAGACTGCTGAGCTATCTCACCGGCCCTGATAGATTTTACAGACTCTGAAGCAAGAAGATGTGACCAATCTGAAGTATAATATACTTTAACATGATTAAAATGTCCTGAGGAAGATTTCCTAATAGAGCATGTATTTCTTCATTTTTGCATTTGCTGATTAAGATCCTCAATGTTTATCCCACTTGCCAGTGTTGAAGGCCACGGTTGAAATGTAAATGCTGAAATGAGTAGAATTTAAAATATTGTTAGTCTCTTTAGCTTGCATTCATTTCCCAGCTTGGAGATGGAGAGCAGGGCTGAGAAAACTGGAAGCTTCCATTTGATCCCAGGCTATCTCTGAGAGACCAAGGCTAGAAACAAACACAACTCCCCTCCCTGGCTCCTGGCCTCTGAGCACCTTGGAACTAGGAAGGCAATTGCATTCACTTCCGCTTCCATCACAAGACCTTAAGACAGAGTCCTGCCCTTCATGGAAAGATGAAAGAGGGAGGGAAGGAGGAAGAAGGGAAGGACAGTAGAGAAACCACCGAGAGAAACTACTGATGAAAAATCCAAGCACTGCTGAGAACCTGTCAAGAGGCTGCCAGAAGGCCGAGGAAGAGACCAAGGAACTGACCAAGGAATGCACAAGAGAGAGAAGAGCTGCAGGGTACAGTCCTTGGTGGTGATATCGACAGATACACATTATGGGTTGTGTCTAGTTGTCCCCCCCAAAGCCTCATGCAGTTATGGGGTGGGGGCTTCTAGAGTTTGAGCTTAACTCATGATCCACCAGGATTATGGATCTTAGTACTGCTGGGATTTTGGGTGGGAGTGTTTCCCCCAGCCTGAGGCAGAGAGCCTGAAGGTACTACAAGGAAGACAGTCTTCCTCTCTGCTGCCATTGTTGCTGCTCCTCCTCCCATTTGCTCTCCTGCTCTCTGCTGCTGCCATGAACGGCTGCCCTCTGCCATGTGCCGCTCTGCCCTGTAGTGACTGAAACCTCCAGTAACTTTGACCTAAATAAACCTTGCTTCCTTCATTTTGAGTGTCGGGTATTTGTCCCAGCAATGAGAAAAGAGTAACTGAGACACACAGACAAACAAAAATGGGAAGGAAAGAAAGAAGGTAGGGAAGGAGGGCTGGCGAGATGGCCTAGTGGCATTAGTGCCTGCCTGGCAAGCACAAGGTCCTGAGTTTGATCTCTAGTACAAAACCAAAAAAGGGAGGCAACCTTTTTCCCCAATTAAACAATTACAATGTCAATATAGTTCCGTACTTTTGAGGGTAGGAATACATTTCAATAATGTTTAGTGGAGTATAAAAATCTTGTGAAATTTTTCATGTCTCTCTTCAGAGACACAAATTTAGGGTATGTTGGAATAAAAGCTAAGATATTTTCTCAGTTTTCTTAAGTTTTATGACAAGAAACCGGAGCAACAACACTACACCCCTGCGTGTATTCTTCCGATTAATGGATAGGCTCCATCCTCAAACACCACTAATTTCCATAACTAGGCAAGGGTAGAGATTTGTCCTCTTATATTCACTTAAAAATATCTGCTACAAGGGGATCAGAAGTTCAGAGATTAGCAAACCTCTCAAATTTAGCCAGTTAAGACTCTTTATCCAGTTTCAACATCTGACTTTTTCGGCATGCAGTCATGCCCCCTATAAAAAACATTCGATACCAAAAGAGCATCTTAGAACTGACAAATTAAGGAGATCTTATCCACCTAATAAAAGTTACCTTAGCTTTAAAAAAAGTTTACATAATGTAGTTACAATTATTTGTTTTCCAGAAATTCAGGCTCCCTATGATGCATGGAAACTTTGATGTGAGCAAAGTGAGTTACGGCCCAGTCGTTAAATAAATACATTTCTGTGATACCGGTGTAGCTGCCCTTCTTATACGTGAAAACTCAAGCTTTATACTCATGAAAATGATGGTTAGATGAATGGATGAGTAAGTCACGAAGAAGTGGAAGACTACAGAGACATTAAATCGTGACTTCCTTTCTAGGACATGGAAAGAAGAGTCAACAGATTTTTTTTGGATAGAAGAATTAGCATAATATATAAATATAAAGACATTATTAGGTCAAGCTTTTTATCCAAATGGTTAAACAAAGGAAGCGCGCTGACACTCCATAGGTGCTTTCATGTAATTAAAGTGTACAAAGCTGTGAGCTTCAAAAATGCCCCTTTCCCCTAACTTCTTAGATTCATGAAAAACCACCTAATGTCTGCTAACTTCAATAGTTTAAAGATCACGCAATCCATAACACAATTTACCTCAGATATGAAGAAACATGTGCTACTCACAAAAGCTAAAGCAAAGATTTTACTATACCTGTTCAATGCAATATTTTTCTTTTTGGCTTATTTCTAATGGAATTCATTCTTGAGACTATAAACCTGGGGACTTGTAGCGTTTGCTTGTGTCTGGTTTCAAAGAAGGCCTTTTCTCCCCCCTTTCTTTTCTTTTCTTTTCTTCTTTTTTTTTTTTATGCGCAAAATGTCTGCCAAGCCTGAAAATGATGCAGATCATGTTTCCTTGTCCGTGAGGTGGCGTTTACAGAGCAGTCTGGCTGTGGCCCGGGATTTTGCAACTGCTGGCTGTGGTGGAATTACAGTAGGGGTGCGGGGCGAGGCGGCGGGAGGCAGGCTTTGTCCCCGGCGCATTTAACATTGCATCTAATCTTATCAAGGCGCTCAGCATTGTTTCTGGCGACCAGGAGCAGGTACAGTGCTGCTTTTGTTCATGTCAGTGGCTTTGCTGAACAAAGTTGAGGGAGAAGCAAAGGCTAAAATAATATTCTTTCAGTCCTTCATGTGCTGATTGAAAGAAATGCTTTGAAAGCGAATTAGAGAAAGGTTGGGTGGAAGAGACAGGTAAAGTCACAGTGGAAAAGTCTCAGTGTAGGAGGCAGGCCAAAAAGACAGAAAAACTAAAAATCGTGGGCTGAAAGATCGGAGGGAAACATTACAGGAAAAGCACCCTCAAATGTACTTTCATTTGCAGCAGCTTACATGTACTGTCTCTTTCTTGGATGATCCACGCAATTCGGGGAATATGTTTTCTGACTGTTTCTTCCATTGAGGAAAATTGAAACCTAAGGCAAGAATAGTTTCTTAAATAGCACACATGGGAAGGCATATTTTCTCATTCACAAATATTCTTGAACCTTGTTTTTTCTGGTTGATGTTTCTCTTCCTTTCCAAGGGCTAGCACACAAGTCAGAGAGTCCCTGTCATGACTCAGAAGGCTGTGGTAGGCCTGACAAGGCAGTGGTAATAAATCCAGGTTCAAAAACTTGCCCTGACCAGGTTTGAACAAAGCAGGGACACTATAATTCTAACAGCCAGAACAATATAATTATCAGAGAGCAAAGAAGCCTCCACCTTTCCTTGTGTCAAGAAAGATTGCAAGTTAATTCAGATAGAAATAACTGGCATTAAGATTTACTAGAAATCTCATTACACTAATTTGAAAATTAAGATGAAAAGTACTTTGCTCAAAGATGTGAGGTTTAAAAATATGATGAATTGATAAAAGCTAGGCATAGATAACTCTGTGAAGCAATGTTTTGTCAAAAATTACTGGTTTAGGTTTTTATTATTTAAAATTAAATTACATTGAATGGGATTTAAAAAATATTCCAGAAGACTTAAAAATACTTTTCAGCATTTTTTTTAGCAGATTAAAAACCAAAATGACCTAACCTCTTTTTTAGCAACAATCTCATGATAACTTGATTGCTTATGATTCTCATCTTTTGAATATCAGGGTGTACCAATTCTAATATTTAATATTGAAACTATGATCACAAAAATGTGTGTTACAGAAAAATACAGGCATGAACTCTGATCGCATACAATGTTAGAAAGATGCTCTTTCTTACATCATACTTACAACAAAAAAGACAACTGTTTTGACAATTTTCAAATTATTAGGGGGAGAGAAGACACAAATAGTATAATTCAAGACATTTTTAAATTGCAGAACTTCATCTCATGAGCTGATTGCGGGTGTGTTCACTGAGATCATGACAAATAAAGTTCCTGTCACATCGCAGCTGATCAGAAGTTTGGATCATTTGGCAAGACCATGTTTCATGACTTGATAAGCCACTGTAAGTAATATACAAATAAAATTACTCTTACATTATTTTCATGTATTAAAATCAAGAGCACATATGTAGTTTTCAATTTATTTTTGCATTGTGTAGTACCTCCAGTTCCTTAAGCTGTTGCAGTCTATTCTTATGTCCTATTGTGCAGTTTATCTTGATGATCATTTGATTGATACCTTCCATGTAATCACTGTACTCAGTTGCTAAAATGAATTATAAAAAAATAAAAAATATATAAAAAAATAAAATAAAATAAATTATAATCATAGTTTTATAGTAGTTTTCTTAAATAAGACATATTCAGATACTGTATCTAGTTAATTTGATTGTAATTTATCTATTGTGAATAGTCAAGTGTGAAATAGTTAAATGAGTCTTTCTTTAGTATAGAATCTCGTGTAAACTCTCTTTGCACAAATGTATTCATTTCCTTTTTTCACTTTCAAAAATCACTTTTGTTAGTATCTTCTATAACTCGATATTAACAATTAAAACAAGAATGTCATATTTATAAAAGCCAACTCCACTACATGTTCACTTAATCCATTTTTAAATGGAGTTTTTAAAAGCTAGTGGGCCCCTGAAAGTTTAGTGGGCCCTTCAGGTGTCATTTTCCTTTCTGAATGAGGAGGACCTTCTCCGTGTCCTCTGCTGCCGCTCTTGAGATGCTCCCTTCTCCCTGGAGGGCTAGAAGAGTGTTTCAATAGTCACCAACGCTGGGGCGGCTCACAAGAGACATGAAATCATGATTCTCCCTGCTGGTCGCATGAAATGCTTCCTCACTGTAAAGAGTTTCACACAAAATGGCAAAGAATTTGGGTATTAGTTTTTATTTGCAGGTCGCATTCTAAACTGTGTTGTTACTTTTACCATCTTCACGTTCTTTCTGTGGTTTTTATTGAATACATGACCTTCTGCTTTTCTCGCTGTCCAAATTGAACCTTTACCTGTTGGTGAAAAGAAGCAAGGGCTGGAGGGGACTTCCCTCCTGGATGTCATTAATTCTTTCCACTCGCCGAGATGAAGCACTCCCTCTTTGTTCTTTGGCTGCTAAGAGTTCTCTCCCCTTTTCAAGGGTGTGCCAGAAACCTCGATTCAGTACAGGGTGGAAATATGGTAGGGCTTTATTCCAACTCCAAAAAGCTCGGGAAAATCATTGCATCTCATTTTTTACTCTGACTACCTGCACTTGTTGGTGTCTCCTCAACTAAATGAGATCATGTCATGTCCCCACTAGGTCTGATGTCATCATTGGCAATTAAAAATAAGGCACTTTGCGCAGGAGAAAATGAAACACGTTAGCAAGAGCTGGGTGATGATGTCATCTGTGGGTGACGTCACTCTGGGCTTGGCATCATCGCTAAAGTTTTCGGGAGGTACACTTCTTACTTAACTATTTTGCAATCTGAAAAATAAATTTTCCGCTTTAAATTATTTTTCCCTCCGAAATCACTCAAATCACTTGAGCAGAACTTGCAGTCTCTACTTTTATTCCCTTTTTATTTAACATTCTTCTGAAATCTGTCTCCCTGTCCGGGATCCGTCTTTTCGAGTCTCGGTGCCTCTGTGCCAGCCGCAGAGCCGCACGTGGAGTTCCTGGTGCAAATCTGTCCTCACACTCACAGCTTCCCACAGGGACTCGGCTGGGAATACGCTGAGGGCAGGCTCAAAGCTCTCGTGACTTTGTGATGCCTTTTACCTAAGGAGGGCAGAGTTCCCGCGCTGTAAGATGCGCGTCCCAGCCGCTCTCCCCGCAGGCCTGGAGCCGCTGTCGGGGCTGCTTCCTGCGCGGAGCCTCTCCCCGGGCTGCTTCTAGCCCAGGCCTTCCGATCTGGGGTACCTTCTCGGGACACCCCGCTCCCAGCACCTGCAGCATTTCTTGACCGTTTTCCTTCACAGCCTGCCTCCTTGCAGGAGAAAAACTGACTCGGTGGCCAGACTAAGCGCGCAGGGGCTGTGTGAGTACCGCTTTGGTGAAGCGACTAACATTGCTTCAGTGATAGTTGATAAAGCACTTTAAGAGTTTTGGAGACAAAACTTGGTATAGGAATTTAACTTTTCCCCCTTTCTCACAGAAAAGAATACAGTTCTTACAATACAAACATAGGGAAAAACCAAGCCATTTTGCAGTTAACTCTATTCAAAGCTGGGAGTACATAATCTAAAACAACAATAACAGAAATTCAAAATTAAGAAATGCAATGCTAATTTCACACACAATATTATGGGGTGGATTATAATTCAAAGAGCCTATAAAAATCAAGATAGAAAACAATCATCAGGGCCGGCCAAATAGCTGGGCAGATTAAAGCACCTGTATGTAGGTGTAGGGGCTGAGGGTTTGATCCCCAGGCCTGACGTGCTGGCCCCACCCCCGGGGCGTGCTGAGACAACATTGGGGACTGGGCGTGGTGTCACACGCCTGTAATCCCAGCTCTTAGGGGCTGTAAATAGGCAAATCACTACGAGTCTGATCTAGTAGTGAGACCCTGAACACCCTGTAGACTCTTCCCTAAAATACGAAAGAAAGAACACAGTAACTACAGAAATATAAAAGATGTTATCAGACAAAAGTATTTGGATATTGAGAATTAAAAGGAAAAGATGAGAGCTCAAAATTTCACAGTGCTTCTTCAGATGGAAACACGAGCAATCTTTCATTCTCCACTCGGATTAGCTTTAATTAATTGGCTAATTTCCTTATGTGAAAGATACAGTCTGGCCAAAAAGTGCCATGCTGAGTGGTGTCACCAAATAGTCGGTGGCAATAGTCTGGCTCCCGGCGCGCTTTGTCCGTGCGCTCATCCATTTCCGTTCTGTGAGTTTAAAATACAAACTGCACATTTTTGTCTTTTCTACATCATGGTATGTGATTGGATCATCTTCCCACTGGGCGGATTCTTTTGCTCTGCACCAACACAATCGAGGCAAACTTCTAACAGACAGAAAGCTACGCTCTTTCTGTAAAACTAAGCACACGCAGAGACAGAAAGGTCCCCTCCACTCGACAGCACTGCACCTCTGTGTGGGAACTCTGGGGACGGGGAGAGGCCTCGGCAAAGCTGCTCCGGCCCAAAAAAAACCTTGGTGAAACTCGCAGGGCACTGACAGGGCAGAGCGGGAAGTCAGGAAGGGGCTTCGGGCCCATGTAGGAGAGCTGAGATGTGCTCCGGCTCCCCAGCAGGGACACCTGGGCACAATTAACTCTGAACTTTATTTTCAGTCTTAACACTACTAAAGGAGAAAAAGAAGAGGTGAAACGAAAGCTTAGAGACTCATGGATTTACTTTGCTATGCGTTTGTAAATTCCTATTCTCAGAGGAACAATGATAATTACGTACAAAACATATTTTTAGGAAAATTGAATCGCCATTTCACTTATATAAATCCAGACTTTTGGCTGATCTCCATGTATAGCTGTTATCTTCTGAGCAGCTTCCCGTGCCGTTTTATGAACGCTTTTCTGTACCAACCCTGAACTGCGGGCATATTACGGCTAGGTTCTCTCTGACATAGCCACTTCGGATGCTTCTGCTCTCAGGCTGTCTCAGGTCCGCTCCCTACCCGGAGCAGCTCGAAAGGGCTGCAGCGAGTCGGAGCAGCTCGCTTCCTGCTTCGGCTTTGCAGCCCAGCAAGCAGGCCGGCCTCTGCGGCTCTGCTCACGAAGCACATCTTTGCAGAATCAAAATTGAAGAACTTTCTGCTAAAGCTTCCCGCCATCCAAAAGTTGCTTGACTACTTTTCAGATCTCCAAAGTTTGTGTATTAGATTATTTTTGAAGGAAAAATTACCCCTTTTGTTAAAACTTAATTATCAAGATTATAACAAAATGTTTCATTTCTCTGCCTCCCAAAAAATGTGTGTAAATTTTCAAAGTCCTCTAGTTATTTCCTGAATACGTTGAGCAAAATAATAATGGGTAGACCAGAAATCCAAAACACCACTCCCTCCCTGCTCTTACACAAACATTCCTTGCAGCATTTAACAATCTGTCAGTTTAAAGTTATTGAATCATTCTGGAATTTAGGATAAGTGCAGGAAGATGCATGGGCAAAGAATACTAGGACTCCAGTCAATTGTTAGGATTTGGCAGAGTCTCGCTTCCCTCCCCTGAGGGCTTTGTGAGTGCTACGTCTTTTCTCCTGATTTTTAAAAGTGCACTGACAGCTTTCCTAATGTTCCTTAATCAGCTTTAATTTCTTAGTGACTTTAGTTAATAGAGTTACTGCATTTGGAAAGGAAAAGAATCGTTTAGGAGGGTTTTTTCCCCTCCCTTCTCTCTTTCTATCTTAAAAATATAAGGCACAGTGAGTGACAATGCCCTAAGTGCCAAAGTCCTCTGATACCCGCCCTCCCACTTGCTCACTGGAGAGAAAAGCCAAAAAGGCAAGAAAAAAAAATCTGGATTTTATCACACTGAAGCTTAATGATTTATTGGTTTGTTGTGTAGATGGCAACCAGAGAACCTTCCCGTGTTCGGAGGGACAAGCAGAATGATGTTGCTTATGCACTGGCTGCAGGAATCCTGTGGTGGCCTGCTTGGCTGTGCCTGTGGTCAGCAGGCAAAGCTGCATCTTTCTCTCCTGCAAGGGTAGGCTTCCAGGGAGCCTCAGCTTGCCTTGGTCTGAAAAGCAGTGCAGAAGGCAGGCATTTGCAGCCTGGCGTCAGGGCATGTGCAGCCAATCCCCCTGCACACAGCTCTTCTCACCACTTCTGGGAGTTTGTTTTGGTTTGGTTTGGTTCTAGGGATCGAACTGAGGACCTCACGCTTGCCAGGCAGGTGCTTATATAGCTGAGCTATCTCCCAGGCCCTTTGTCACCACTTTTGAATCCTGTATCATGTAGCCAGAAGTCTAAGGGATTTAAAAGACAAATGAGAAGTGTGCCACCCTCCTCCTTGAAGAATAATAGATGTATTTAGTGCATGTTTCCAGATGTGTGATTTTTTTTTCTTTTTTTTGGCCGGTTCAGCCAGCTGAGGGCAGGGCTGGTGCAGCATGTGGTTCTGGGGATTGAACCGTGGTGCCATGCGCCTGCCTAAGCTGGCCTAAGCAGGTGCTTTGGCCCAATGAGCTATCTCACCAGCCCTCCCGATGCATGTTAATCAAGACATTTAAATTCTGGCTCTACCACAGATTCACCCAGTAAATAGACAGCGCAGCTTCCCACCAGTTATTCATCCAAGAAGAGATTGTGCTTGCCCTGCATGCCTCTCCAGCTCTATTCATAGGGCCAAAATGCAGATGATGATGCTACAGAAGAAAGTCCAGGACAGACAAGCATAGGATACGGTTGCCCCGGAAGCACAGCGTCGGTGACATCACACTGTCACTTTCCCAGCCGACTGCTCTTGCACAGCAGTGCGATTACCACGTTCTAAGATGTTGAAGCAAAAAAAGGGATTTCAGGTGAAAATTGTGCTGACCACAAAGCTGGACACCTCCTGCCTTGAGCCTCCTTCTCTGGACATGGGATGAGGAGCCCTGCCTCCAGGCAGGTTATCCTTATTCACAGCCCGTGTGTGTCGCTCATAACCATGAGGCACAACCAGGTGGCGATGTAGCCTGCTTGCACATCTCTAAGTACTTTCCAGGCCTGGAGATCCAAGAAAAATAGCAACTGCGTTTGTTTACTGATTAGTTGGCCTGCATGCAATCCTCTTCAATTGCGCGGTGGACAGGCTGCAGGTGGTAACCACCCCGGAAGGAAAGACCGGAGCGGGTGCAGTGAAACACACAACCCACAAGGTTCAGCACTGACGCTGCGCACGTTCAGCGGTGGTGGTGCTGCAGGACAGCAAGGCGGGACGCATGAAACTCCAAGCTCAGTCTGGGCGGCTTGTGCCTTACCATGACCCAATGTCAAAGGAGAACTTTAAAAAGTGTGCAAAGACCCCTGGCTCACAAAACAAAATAATTACATTGCAGTTCTGGAGGTTGGATGGCTGAAGTGGGTCCCACTGGCCAAAGCCCAAGTGTGTCCGCAGGAAACTGCCGAAGCTCCTCAGGAAACCCCCTTTCTCACCTTCCCTGGGCCACGAGGCTCCTGCACAAATTAGCCTGAAGCCCCTTCCACTGTGAAGGCCTCAGCAGCAGCAGGGACATCGGCATGCCATCTCTCTCTGGCACTGACACTTCTGTCTCGTATGCAAAAGCACTCTGTGACTACCTTGAGCTTGCCTGAATAATCCAAAAGAGGCCACCACAAGGTCACATGGCTATTGAGCTTACTTCCCTCTGGTTGTGTAATCTAACAGGTTAACGGTTTCCAGGATTTAGAATGTAGCTCTCTCTGCCTATCGTACACACCTGCCTAGACAGGATTGGTAAAGTAGAATGGAGACAGGTTTCTCCAAAGAGCTAAAATTCCGAGGTCTGAAGGGGTACTGAGGCAGAGAAAACGATAACTTAACAAAATAGGAGGGGATGCGTCCTTTCTTCTTTTTTCTTTCTTTTTTTTTTTTTTCTTTGTATTTAGCCCAGGGTCTACAGGGTCTCACTACACAGATCGGACTCATAGTGATCTTCCTGTTGTCAGCCTCCCAAGCGCAGGGATTACAGGCTCGCACCACCATGTCCAGTGTCAGTTGCCCTCTCAGCACGCCCTGAGATTGAACCCTGGTCGCTCAGCCTGCCTAAGCAGGCACTTCAGTCCATCAGTCCTTGTTGATCGTGGGCCCCACACACATAAAGCCTAGAGGAGGAAGAGAATATGGCTCCCGAGAAGACGTGAAAGAAACACGGAGGGGGGCCATGGTGCAGACAGCCAGGGTACCGAGAAGAGGGCGAGAGAAAAGGGAAAGATTATGCAATCAGACAGATCTTAAGGTGCTTGAGAGCACGTGCGTGAAGTCCAAACAGGGAGGGCCCTGCAATCCAGACAGGAAAGGGGCCGCCCTAAGGTTGGTAGAAGAGAGGAAGAGTGGTTAGCAACATAGGCGTGGTCGCCACCACATTTGGGGGACTCCGAGGGAACAGGGAGTTAGCAAGATACCAAAGGTAAGTCTAGCTTCAGGAGAAGCACGTGGAAAACTCTTGGCAAACCTGCATGGAGTTCCCACAGCACCCGGCAGCCACGCCGCTTTCCGAGTGAGTGAATTGCAGTTTTGGTGTGCGCCCTGAAACCGCACACAGGAGCAAATAGCTTAGATGGGGCTCCAAGAAGACTTAGGGAGAAATAAATTAGTAATCAACCTCTACGGGAAATGAGAGCGTCTTCTGGGCAGAAAAAAGTGATGGTCCCCAGGGCTTACAGTGCGGAGGGGCACGCTCTGCTGTGGAAGCCAAAAGGCTGCTGCACCTCAAGCGATGCGAGAGTCCGAAGAGTCGAGGCTGGGGACGTCCTGGTCTAGCGGAGGTTGGGAGGGTCGCAGAGCACCGTAGCCTCCTGCTGCTGGGGATCTGAAGCTGTCCTGAGAGCATGCGACCCAGCTCATTCTTTAAGCAAACTTAAGACGCGATCAAACTCCCCTTCTCGAAAGGTGCCCGGCTGCTGTGTGGACGGCTGCTGTGTGAACGGTGCACTGAAGGGGTAAAAGTGACTGACCTTAGGGGGGTGTGGTGAGCAGCTCGTGGAGTCGCCCGTGCCCACGGGGAGAGCAGTCGGTACTGCAAGCAAAGGCCCTTTCCAGAGAAGCGTCACAACCCATCCCCAAAGAGAGAGTCCCTTCGTCTGTTTTAAGAAAAACGCCTTTGCCATTGCCCTCGTCGCTCTTCTTGTGGCTGAGACCCCGCACCGACTGCCCCTTACAGGAGCGCTTCACCTGGGCGCATGGCTGCAGCCTGGGGCGGGCTGGTTCCGGGGCCAGCCAGGTCCGCTGCTCGGGTCTGCGCAGCCCCGAGGCAGAGCGGGAAGGGAGGAGCCTAGCAGGGACATGCACCTGCTGGGTCGGGCTCCGGGCGACTCACCTCTCGCCTCCAGAGCCCACCACCCAGTGTCACTTAGCGAAAGCACCCTGATGATCCAACCACCCCACCAGAGCCCTGCCTGAGAGCGCAAGAGATTCGTGGGGGCCATCGAGGTCGACAGAGTAACAGTGGCCTAGGTTAGGGTGGCTGAGAAATGGGTAAACATCGGTATGCGAGTCCTGCGGTTCGGGTGAGCCTGTTGGTGGCTCTTGTGCCGCTGTGAAAGAAGAGGGGTGGAAGCGCTGGCCAACGCGGGCACGGGGCACGGGGCACGGGGAAGCGACCGCGAACACAGGCTCTCGGGTGGCAAGCGCACACTCTTCGGGAAGCGCTGGGTCCGGGGAGACTCTGGTCTTCTCCGTCAAGTTCAAGCACTTGGTGAAATTTAGCTACAGATGACCGCAGGAGGTTTGTAGACATGAACGTAGGAAGCATTCTGATTGTAGTTGCTTCTGTGTAGGGTTAAACTCTACAGGTTTTGCACTGCCCAGTGGTTATTATTATTTAACATTCACTATGAATTCAGCAATCTGGACACTGGGGGTATTTTTATTGATATAACTAGTAGCTTACCAAACACAGAAATAGTCTAAGGTTTTAAACGTTAAATAAGATACAAAAATGAAATCTAAATATTCTCTCTATCAGAAATATCCAGCTGTCAGAACTGCACCAGTACGCTGCAAAGAGACGACATGCTGTGGGTTCATGCTGCTGCTTTTCTTGTAAATCTCAGCTAAAATGACAAAATAAAAATCTGAAAAAATGCTTGACCTTTATGTATTAAGATTATCATGGAAATGGCAACCGCAGTGAGTGTAACCGGGAAATATCTCATATCATGTGGTCTTCGTTAAAATACCAAAACACAGGAAAACACTCAACAAAACACTCAGACACTCAGCACCTGCCTAAGCATTTTTCTTCTTGTTTTAATTTCTTGTCTGCTTGAGTTTAAGGGAGGACTTTGTCTGGCTTTGCCGTCACTGGTCATGAGGAGGGTGTTCCGAGTCTCCCTATTACCAAAGAAATTTCATGATCGTTTGCAATAAAATATGCACTTTTTAAAAAAAATATTCATTTTAATGAGAAAAAAGGATAAAATAGCAATGAAACAGTTTTAAAACAGGTTAGTAGGACATTTACAGTACTTAATACATTGCACATTGTTGTCTGCGCAATGTTATTCGGAGGACAAGATGCAGACATGCTATCTTGTCTAAACAATATTAGTACAAACTTTTATTCTCGGTAAACTAAGAGAAAGTAGCTGTATATCTATCCTAAATCTCTTGCGTATACATATATATATTTTTTTCTTTCCTTTTTTTTTTTTACAATGAAACTGTCGTTTGTTTACACTTTTGTGAAGTTAGTAACACATGACACTAGGTTGCCTAGCAGCTGGGAGCTAACCTTAACCAGACAGGGTGTTCCTCAGAAGTGAGCTAGCCTGTTTGCTTCAGGCCCTGGGCCGAGTCCCACCTTCATATATTTGATCGATTTCCTAGCTTCGTAGCTCCCAACATAGCCCCCTTTTATGTTTTGTGTTTTCAGAGATGGGTGAAAGCCCAAATTAAAATTCAGAACGTTTCGAATGCAGTCCTAGGTGCCAAGAGGAACCATTGCCGAGCAGAAAGGAACGCACTGATCTAGTTAGCTGTCAGAAAGGTAGACTCGCCTTCAGTCTCTCGACTGGACTAACTACGCCTTGCTAAGAAATCCACACTGCTGAGAAATAGTATCTCTTATATTTATTGTTTTCTGTTCACTCAAAATTATTTAGGAATTTTCATATTATATTAAGCTCAAAGTCAAATAAATGTTAGCAGTCTCTTGCTGTTAATACCCTCATCTAGTTTGTACTTATTTATATTTCCAAATGCTCAATTAAGTCATGACATCAGCTTACAAAAGTACAAATAAATTATTTTAAAAACCAGTATTACGTTTGCCTCTTCCATTCCCTGACAGTCCCGGCTGCACCAGACCTCCGAGAGACCACTGGGCGGCGCTCACGATGCAGGTGGGCGTGGCCAGACTTATTCCAGTCTTGCGTTTGCTTATTCCCAGTCTGTAATCCTGGCACCGCTGGAGGCTGAAGCAGGGTGAGCGCAAGGTGAAAGCCACCTGAGTTACTTAGCGCTTGTCGCAGAAAGGAAGAAGGAGAGAGAAGGGCAGAGAGGGAAAGGAGGAAGAGGAAAGGAAAAGTGAAAGGAAGGAAAAAAGCCTTAAAATTCACATTCATCCACTGTTCTTTCTTTGGCACGAATTTATCCTGTTACAAAATTCGTGACACAGAGAACTTTGTTTCTATAATTTCTAATTATGAACAGGTCAAAGGAAGTGTTAGCATTAAAGGGATTCTGTTTTCTAAGAAAACCATTCTGACCCTGTATTAAGGGTTGACTTTCTCATTCATCGTGTTTTGTCAATGAGGATAAAGACTGGAACTATCCATTTTTCATTTCCTGCACATTAGTTTGGTCTCAAAATTCTTTCGAAAGATTATTTTGCTGAATTAATCATCTCTCTAAAGATGCAGGAATGACATGACCAGAAGTAAAATCAGCTTACCAGCCCTGAAGACAACAGCCAAAGGCTTAGTGCAGCTGAGGTGCTGGGACATCAGGCCTACCAAAGTGCACCTACTCGCAAATCAGCAAAAGAAAACATGACTAGGAAGCATCGTCTGTAGGTGCACGGTTTTGAATTTCAGGGTGACTTAGAGTCACTGCATTTCTGATCATAGGAGAAAGCTGGAGGATTTTGTCTTCAGAATGTGCCTAGGTGCTGCCCGTGCTGCTGACACTGTCAGGAAAACCTCTTCTAAATCCCCGTTCAAAAAACTATGTTCCATAGTCCAAATCCAGCCCAGTGGCTTTTTCTGTTTGAACTAAAATCTGCAATTTCTTTTCTACCACAGAAGAGTGAAGAAAATGAAAAAGAATGCCTGTGGCACATAAAAAATTATACAGAAGTCAAATTTTAGTATAATTCCTTTCAGGAGTGCAACATACTCGTTTGCTTATTGTCACTGCTTGTACCTTACTAAGGCCGAACCGAGAGTTGCAAGACAGCACAGCCTAAGACCCAACACTACCTAATGTATGGCTTCACAGAAAAAAAACGCTAGCCAACCCCTGTAAGAGACAAATGCGAAACCTGGAGTAGTACTGCTGCGTCATGGTAGTGTGAGGACTTGGCTGGGCATCAAACATCTTTGCATGAAGTAAAACTTCCAGGGGCCAAGGGAGATAGCTCAGTAGAATAAGCGCTTGCCTGGCAAGCGCAGAGTCCTGAGTATAATCCCCTGTACCAACTAAAAATTCCATATTTTTGAAACATCTTGGGGATATTAATGGTTTCTGGCATGCTTTCATTTGGCCAGTAATTGTTTCTTTCAAAAATTGTTTCCCTGCTCATCAAACTCCATACATCCTTCTCAAAGTATCCCTGCTCTAGTTCCATTAGTATTGTATATCTGTCTTTTTAATCCAAAGGATTATTTGCATTGGGTGAAGCGACTTGGTTCATCTGGGACTGATTTAGATTTGGTGGATGCATTCCTCAGAAAGTCAGTATGTTGCTGCAGCTACACGTGTGGTGGATTGCTGTTTAATGATCGTGTATTGCTTCAGCTACACATGCAGGATGAACAGAAAAGGACAAGGTCCAGGAGAAATCCCTCACGTCATTTCCGTGTTTCCAAATAACGACTTGTGATGGGAAAAACAGAAACCTTCAGAAGTTATCCTGGATTCTTGAGGAATAAAAAAAAAAAAAGCAGGCACAGTGGTGACCTCGGGCTCAGGCAAGAAGGCTGCCTGGAGAGGCGAAGCTCCGTCAGCAGCCCCGGGAGAGGCCTCCCGGAACGACTTCATCCAGGACAGTGAGGGTGGCCAGCGGCCGGCTCCTTCGCGCTGGTCTGCTCTGCAGAACCGAGCTGCGCAGCCCACGGCGTGCCATCAGCTCGGGAAAGCTCTTTCCCTACGCAGCATTGCAGGGGGCTTTGCTTGGGGTGGGGAGACGGCAAAGCGATACTGAATATGCATGAACGATGAAGTAACAAGTATCCGAGAACTTCAGAAGAGAAAACGTCTGCCCTGAAGTGCACCCCTGTCGAGAGCATAGAGACGCGGGAGAAGGGAAAGGGAGAGGAGGAGAAGGGGGACGTGGAACTGAGGGGCGTCCGCGGCACACGCCTCCGGCCCACCTCGCCCGAGAAGCGGGGCCCTTGTGTGCTGCGCACACGCACCAGCGCCAGTGAGCGGAAAGCTACAAGTTAGTTCTCCACTGTCGACATTATCTGACCAGATCTGCCTAATTCCGTTATGATAAGTAAAGTGTTTCGTAAGCAGATAAGTAAAATGAGGTGGAACTAGACATAATGATCTATAAGGACTCAGATATTTGGACTTGTTTCTGTTCAGTTAGTGAAGGCTTACTCACATAAATGAGGAATTTCTTCTTGCCAAGCAGTTCATTGGAAGTCTTAATCAATTTCAAATAAAACCCTCACAGTTTGTGTATAACTACATCACCTTTAGCTTCAAGCATAACAATTATTAGCTCTCAATTACCCCCTACTATTATGAACTACTGGACTATATTGGAATATTTTGCTGAATTCATGCACCTACAATATTTAAGTGCACTGGGATACCCATCTCTGACAAAACTAAACAGAAAAAGGGGGTACAAATGAAGGACCATTTTGTATCTATATGTACAAAATAGTTAGGATAGATATACAGCTACTTTCTCTTAATTCAATGAGAAGAAAGATTTGTACTAAAATAGTGTTTGGACAGGATACCATGTCTGCATCTTGTACTATGAATAACCACTAGGAAGACAACAATATGCAATGTATTAATTATTGAAACTGTCCTATTAATCAGTTTTGAAACTGTTTCATTGCTATTTGTTTCTCAATAAAATTAATAAAAAATATTTTCAAGATTGCTACACTAATTATCTGTAGGTCTTTTATTTTAAAAATGAAAAAATAACCAACAAAGTCTCAAAACAGGTCAGTAGGAGAGCTACAATAACTAATACATTGCGTATTATTTTCTCCTTAGTAGTTATTCAGAGGACAAGATACAGGCTTTTAAATGTCCAAACAGTATTAGTGCAAACCTTTCTTTTCAGTGAGCTAAAAGAAGCTAGTTGTACAACTGTCTTCACTATCTTGTATATAAATATATTTTTCTTTTTCCCTTTTTCCTTTCCCCTCCCCCAGTCACAGTTTGTCCTGCCTTTTGAACAGTTTCTTCTCCATTAACAGTTTCTACTATAATTTTGGATCTTATTTACTTGCTTGGTCTCTCAAACCAGTGAGAAACACGATGTGTACACGTGTGGGTCTGACTCACTTTGCTTATGGGTAGAATCTACAGCTTTCTAAGGGGCATTTGAGAATGTAAGTGCAGATGCGACAGGGGTCCCCCCTGGTGTTCAGGCCAATTGCCAGCTCGCTCTCTTCTGACAGAGCTGGCTTTGAACCGGGAGTAGAGAAAAGAACAGCTGATGTTTAGAAAACAAAACTTTATGTGCCACTAACATTTGAAATAATAGATATGAGCACTGAGTTTTAAAGTTCAGTGTAGCACATCTACGCAGCACATGGGAAGTAAAATTGTGATTTAGAATGTGACATGCAGCAAAATTCCTGGTTTTTCACAAGCTAAGGAATCTTCCCAGCAGCTTTAGAACAGCACACATAATTCTTCCTGTTAATATTTAGTGATCAGTGTTATTAAAACTTTAGCATAGAGTGCCGAATGCTGATGGCTATTTAAGCCAGGAATGGATGCATAAGGGTTTATTGTCTTCCTACTTGGGGTTATGTTTGGAAAATTTCATAATAAAGTTTTTTTAAGAAAAATACATAAACATGAGCACTCATGTTTCTATGCTGATGGAGCTATTAAAGACATTCAAATAATTTCAAGTTCAATAAATCTTTAGAAGACCTAAGTAATGACATAGCCCAAACATTTACTTCTGAAGGTCTTACACTGAGAATGTTAATAAAAGAATTATTGAAGTTCAGGCCCAGAGTACAGTTAGGCAAGTTAAAATAGAGCTTAGACAAACATGCCATAATTTTTGAAAAACTGAAAGCTCTGAGTCAATGCTAGTCTGTTTTGGATAAGTCATAATACTAAAGAAGATTGAAACCTAATGAGAAAAAGAAACAGTTCTACCTGGCCTGTTTTTACTGCTGCACTAACAGCTTCCTTTTTAAGGTCCTCAAGCCCGTGCTGCTGTTTCCCATTGTGACTGCTCTCTCTTAAAGAGGTGAGCTGTAAAAGTAAATACGGACTCTCCATCAGAGCTGTGCGGCGAGACCACATCTAGCCCATTAAAATAAGCCCTGGGAATGTTCCGAGGGGTTAGGGCTCTAAAGCGTTTTAGCTGGGCTGAGTGTGCTGCAAGTGCCCGTGTCAGATGCGCACCGAGGCCCCCAGACCTACGTCAGCACACGTTCTCGACTCCCTGTGCCCCTGCGAATCGATTCATTTGGGGAACAACTGCTGGTGAACAGTGAAACGATAAGGATGTAAAGATACCAGCTAGAGAGAGTAGAAGCAAACAACTTAAATAGCAGTCTGTCTGTGGACAATGGCCATCCACAGTGAAAAGCAGGTATAGCCCCGAACTCGAAGGCTGTCATTTGTTAAAAGGCTGTCAGTTGTATGGTCTGCAGGTAAAATCAGCTATGTGTCGGGGCCATAGTGTGGTTCCTAGCATATTTCTTTAGCACGGTAGTAAACTCTCCCAGTGGATCGCTGGACTTAGCAGGGAAATTGTTCCCAGCACACCACGGAGATTCCTACAGAAAAGAGAGGGAGAGGGACAGAGAGCACTTTTCCGGAATTCGTGAGCCACGCATGATGTCCAGGCAAGCAGAGCCTGAGCCACAACGCGTAGTGCCGAGCTGTGACTTGTGTCTAACCTGTGCTGTCCACCTGATCCTTTGTCAGAACACCTTCATCACATACATTGAGGAATGTGGGGGTCTCGTGGGCTTACCGAAGGTCACAAGGTGCAGGCTCCATACCTGAAGCGGTTCACAGACAGCAAATAAAGTGGTAGTTTTTGGTGTACATTTTCTATTGTTTCTCATTTTGTGCACTGTAGGAAAGTTTGCGGCTGCTTTTGGTTCCTCACTGAGAGAAAAGCCAGTCAATAATGTCTCCTTTGGGGCACAGGATGTAAACACACACTTGGAATCATTGCCATCCATGCACTGTGTTGGTAGTCATATGAAGGTGGTATAAAATTAATTAGTAGCAGAGGAGAAAATGCAAAATAACGCTTCCCTAAGCGACACCTCGCTGCAAGAGCTCCTGCCTTCAATGAGAAGAGTAGCGAGTTGCCGGGACGCCGCTTTGTCACCACCCTGCTCTGATGTTTCCTTCTGCAAATTGGAGTTCCCCTCTCCCTCCTCAAAGCGAACAATCACACAAGTAGACACTTCTGCCTGTTTTTCTTCAGTAATATGTTTTTGTTTGTTTGTTTGCTTGTTTGTTTGTTTTTGAGACAGTGTCTTACTATGCATTTCAGGCTGGCCTTGGCATTAAGCTCACTTTTTTGTAGCCTACACTGGTCTCAGCCTCCTGCCTCAGCCTCCCAAGTGCTGGGATTACCAGCACACACCACCACGCCTGGCCAGTAACGTATTCTTAAATCTTAGTGCATAGTAAGTGGTTAACAAATATCTGTCGAATTCAAAAATAATGCTTTTCTATCCCTGAGGAGCTCCAGTGACAACCCTGTGAGAGTCCACCCCATCTTAAGATTCCATAGTTTAGGATTCCAATCTATATTGTTTTGTCCTTTAAAAGTTGAGTTGCCTGTTTCCATTTCTGCTTCTAACTGTGTGTGAATTAAAGACTAATGTGAGGAAATAAAATATGTATTGCACGAATTAAAGAATAATATGATGAAATAAAATGCAAATAAGAATAAGGAAAGTACTCACCCTTTGTGGCCATAAAACATACCTGAGAAATGACTGAAGTACCATCTTAAATTTCAGCCTATTAGGGACAGCCCGTTAGTGCCTGCCGATGACGGTTCTCTTCCTCCTGCATGTCCCGACTTGGGTTGCCCACATCCGCCTCTCCCCACCAGCTGGAGTTCTTTTCTGGCAAGCTAAGGATGGAAAGGAACAGAGGGTTAAATTTTTTTTGAAAATGCTTTCTCTCCAAGAATTCCTACTTAATAGCACAATAATTTCAGATGGCTACATTCGACTAGGATAACTTCCCCAGTGACTGATTTTCCTCTTTATGGATTACAAACTCGCCCTCAACATCATTTTGGAATTCCTTTGATGATCCATGTTTAGCTGAACCTGCTACCTAACAGATGCTGAAGTATCTGGAATCCCAGTGGGCTGCGAGATCCCTTGGTTTCAGATTCCTGAGCACTTGATCCCCAATTCTGGTTTTATTCTCCCTTTGCTGCCATACTGGGAGCCTGAAGCAGATGTTCACTACTGTTTGTTCCTCATTCACTCAGTTAATCCAAGGGGGACCCAAGACCAGTGGGTTTTCTTTTTCTCTCTTCCTTGCTTGACATCCCTTGTACTTCACAGTTAAAATCTTTTCATCAGTCTTCAACTATTTCAGCACTTAAAATAGAATTTGAAAGAGAGGGCACCTTTTCAATATGTTTTAAGTGGAAGATAAAATACAAAATGTAGGAGTCTAGTCTCATTACTTTCATGTATGTGTCCATTTAATCTGATAGAAATGTAAACTAAGAGTGATGTTGCACAAACGGCTACATTCTCAACTGACGGTGTTACTGTGGGGTTCACAGATGCAGAGTATCTTGCCTAAGATTAAACACTTACAAAGAAACATTAAGCATGAATTTTGAGAAGAAGATTTTTGGCTCTATTTAATATACCTATGTTCCGTATGAAAAAGTGGCTTAATATTTTGCTGAAGCTAAATTCTAAGATAAAATTCTACTAATTCTCACTTTAAACTTCTTTGCCTTTCAAAGTACATTTTAATAAACTTTGGTACTATGCAGACAAATCGCATGTTAGGGATACAATACTCTGAAAATGAATTCTATGTAATCAAGGGAGGCCATGTACCCCTTTTGTTAAGGTGAGCAGAGGAGATGAAAGGAGGCGGCAGGAGAGGGGTGTTAACTATAAAACAAAGCTGGCTTATGCCTTCAGTAGGAAAAATCCACAATATAATTAATTATGTTTCTGACGACTTAGTGAAGCTACTTAGTTGGGCATGAGTTTCTAGCCAAGTCACGTCCTTTGATGTGAAGAGGCTGAACCAGCTGATGCCGGAGCTCCCCGTGTTGCTGCGCCTCAGACACCAGGCCCATTAGCTGCACACGTACAAGCACCGAGCAGTCCTGCGGTAACAAGTCCCTCCCATTCCTAATGAGGGCAAAATTAACCAATGTTTCCCCAGAACAATGGCTCTAATCGAGATGTAACATCTTCTGCGAGAATCAAAAGACAAAAGGAGCTTCTGCGTACACGGCGTCCGCACTGGTGCCTGAACTGAAATAGCAACGTGACAGCGTCAACCAATCCTGAGTTCCCACAATGTGCCAACCTGCAGCCAGCCGCCGGGCTTAAGGCGCTGAGGAGGAAGGCGGTCAGCAACTGCCAGGAGTTTAGATTGTGGTGCTAGGGCCAGGAAAACAAGCAATGAATGAAGGGAGAGTGGAATAATTTCAGGGATTGATAAGTTTTCTACACAAATAGAAGTGCAGCACAGTGGAGAGTTGCTTTCATTACGGTCCTTAAGGAAGAGTTCTCTCGGCAGTCAACCTTTGAATTAACACCAGAATGACTGAGAAAAAGGCAGTCATGCCAAGTCTAGTGAGTATTTTCCAAGCATATGAGGAAACCTAGAAGCAAATAAACTAGGCCTTGAGGGCGAAAACAAAGATCAGCACACACGAGGTATAGGAAGCGGGAGATGAGGCCCACTACGCAGGTGGGTTTCAAGTGAGAACCCCTGAGCGCAGCTGGCTGCAGCCTGATTTTCGTAGCACACCAGGCTGGGGCTTTCGGAGGGTGTGACTTTATAGCTAATACTATGAAGGGTCACTTTGCCCGTCTGGTAGAAAATGGCCTACACCGGGAACCACCAGACCCAGTCCTAGCCCAGGCCCAGTGAGTGTGTGGGAAAGCTTCCAGCTACCCTGTGCCTGCAGGACCTATTACTGGTCCCAGGCCAAGGCGCAGCATGAGTGAGACCCTCTTCCACCCCTTTGGGGTGACCCCCAACACTCCACAGCACCTCCTCCACCCCGCCTGCCAAGTAGCAATTTCTGCCTCGTTCTGGAAACCCCCAGACCCAGTCCTAGCCCAGGCCCGGTGAGTGTGTGGGAGAGCTGCCTCTCCCCCCTACTCCACCTGGTCCCCTCCAGGCTCAGCTCAGGACTGGCATACAGGCCTGGGGTGAAACCCTGCAGCTACAATCCCTGCAGAGAGTGTACAGGATAGAACCACCCCGCTAGTCCAGGAGCAGAAAATCTTGCCACAGGGGCACAACAGGTTCACCCTCAAGGGCAGTAGCAGGAAGGAACTGAGCAAAGCAGCCAGAACCAAGCCCGGCACAGCTGGATAAATCCAAACTTTGTAGATCTGCACCTGAACTTCAGTACGTGCTAAGGTTATAACTACAATGAAGATCTACAATAAAATTTAGAAGACAGTGCTACACAAAATGACAAGAAAGAACAAAGTGCAACCTCCGAACCCAAGCCCACCCTTAACAAGTGCAGAGGACACTAACACAGAACAAATTGGAAATCACACAGCTGAAAGCAATGAATCAACGGCTTCTGAAATAAAGAAACAGCTGCAGAAAGATATAGAGGACCTCAGATTGGAAATAAAAAAAAAGAAATCCCTGAATTAATCACATCTGCACTAAAGAATCAAATGCAAAAACATGTGGAGGAAACCCAATGTCCACCCAGAACAAGTGCAGAGGACACTAGCTCAGCTCAAATGCATGAATTAATAGGGTTGACAGTAAATAAGCAACAGCAGAAAGTTATAGAGGAACTCAGAGTGAAATTCTTTTCTGAAATAAAAAAAACAATTGCCAGAACTCACAGCATCAGAAGTAAAGAAGCAACTAGAGAAACACAGAGAGAAAACCCAATCTGAAAAAAACACCACAGTAAAAGAATTTATAACTGCTTCTAAAGAAGACATTGAAAAAAAAAAAAGAGGAGATTAGAAAAATGACGAATTCCTTGAATGAACAATACAGGAAGGAAATAGATCGCATGAAGCAGAGTCAAAGAAATATAGAGGAAATTAAAATCTCAATCACAAGCTTGCAAAACCGTTTACATGAAAGTGAAGACAGAGTTTCAGATCTTGAAGATGCCGGTGCAGCTAGTGCAAAGGTAAGAAAGGATCTCTTAAAAACAACTGGGATGCAGGAAAGAATAATCCATCACCTGCAAGATGATGCAAAGATGAACAATGTGAGACTAATAGGCATCAATGAGAAAGAAGGAGTCAATACAAATGACGTTAAAAAATATGGGCAAAAGTAATAGCAGAAAACTTCCCAAATATGAGGAAACAATCTCACATTCAGGTAAATGAAGCTCAACCCAATGAAAAATACACCGAGACATATAATAGTCAAGATATCAGAAATTCAGCACAAGAATAATATACTGAAAGTCACTAGAGAAAAGAAGCAGATCACATTCAAAGGAAATCCCATCAGAATTACGGCTGACTTCTCTTCACAAACCATGCAGGCAAGAAGAGCACAGAGCAGAGTACTTCAAGTCCTCTATGAAAACAAATTCCAGCCCAGAATACTATACCCTGCAAAACTCTCTTTCAAGTTTGATGAAGAAGTGAGATACTTTCATGACAAAGAACAGCTAAAGAATTTTGTGACAACAAAGCCAACCCTACACAGGCTACTGAAAGATATTCTAGAGAGGGACCAAAATGATCAGAACTCCACGAATGAGATCAGAAGCAACCAACTAAATAGAGCAAGCAATTAAACACAGGAGAAAAAGGAGTAAACGACAACAAGTAAATAGCATGTCAACCATAAGTCAATACATCTCAACTCTAACCATCAATGTAAATGGACTCAATTCACCAATTAAGAGAAACAGACTGGCACAGTGGATTAGGAAACAAAATCCAACAATATGCTGTATACAAGAAACACATTTAACTCATAAAGACATTCATAGGCTCAAAGTCAAAGGAT
>NW_004524824.1:1731116-1737707 GCF_000260255.1 Octodon degus
CCTATGTTTATAGCAGCACAATTTGTGATAGACAAATCTTGAAAACAACCAAGATGCCCATCACCTGAGGAATGGTTGAGAAAGATGTGGTATTTTTACACAATGCAGTACTACTCAGCTATAAAGAATAAACGCAAAGCCTTCATATTGAAGTGGATGCCTCTTGAAGATATACTGATAAGTGAAATAAACCAGACACACATGTGTAAATATCATATAGTTTTCCTAGTATAGGAACTCAAAAGAAGAGATACAAATAGAAATGTATAATGCAAGTAAAAGGAAAGCAGGAATTCGAGGACTAACTAATTAAGAGAGGGAAAGGAGAAGAGCTAGGAAACATGACAATGTCAAGCCATACAGCTATATGTACAAGATGGGCAAGGCAATGATCCTGAAAATCTTCAGAAGATTTTTTAATCTAACAGTTAATTGGAAAGATTCTCACCCTGACTAACTATATATACTGATACCTGTGAACTAAGCAACTGCCCTGCAAATGGTAATCTGTAATAGTAGGTTCATGCTTGGAGTGCCTGCCATTCTGGTCTTGTGAATATGGCCTGCTTGTCATGACATGCCAGTTGCTTCTATAATGTCTCTCGGGTAGATGGTTGTTCAAGAAGAAGGGGGTGGTGAATGAAAGCAAGAGACAGGAAAAGGAATATTGTGGGACTGTCCTGCTTCAAGGTTGTATATGGTGAGATTTTTGGACTTATGTGTAAACATAAGAAGTATATAATTCTTTATGACAATTTTTAATATATATTCTTATTTTTAAATGTTTTTTTATCATATTCTGTAGGGATTTAAAGTTATCAATACTTGATGAAAAATACCTGTTCCACATTATGCCTAAGATGTTTGATGTGCAGACAGATAGTAAGGTTAAGCTTAACAGCCTAACTTGTATGGTAATAACAATAAGCTTGTCTTCTGGATGGTTAACAACCTTAGTTTGCAGACCAAAATTAGAGAAAAAGGAGGGCTACAAGGAAAGCCAACATTTTGGCCCTAGCCTTCTAAGGTCAATTAAGACTCAGGACATAAAAGAACTTGTACTGTAACATCATGTAACTCAGTAGTGTCCCAAATTTTCCAATCAAGGAGATTATGGGGCCAAAGAGGAAAGTGATCGATGATGTAGAGTGTGCCTAAGGAGAGTCACATGGAGAGAAAACACTCTCTCAGGCTTTCACAGAGAGCACATTGGCCAAGCAATGGCTGTGACTCATCCACATGGCTGACACTGACAAAGGTTCTACAATCTGAGGTAGAGGATCTCAGGATAAATCCTGAGGGGATTTCACTGACCTCATCAGATCCAAAAGCTACAACTCTTGTTGCATAGGTCCTGCTTTACCTTGTTCTTAACCATCCAGCAGAAAAGTATAAAAACAAAATATAAGAAGTAAAGCCATGCTGCTGTGTTGAGCTGTAGGGGACACAGGTCAACAATTTCTGACATTGCCAGTCAAGCAGAAGACCCAATGCTATTATGGGCTACTGGACTCTTTTAGAATATTTTGCTGAGTTTACATACCTATAATATTCAAATAACGGAACTTTACAAAAAAAAAGGGTATACAGATGAATGTCCATTTTGTATCTGTGTATTCAAAGTGGTTAGGATAGCTATATAGTTACATTCTCTTAATGAATAGAGAGATTTGTTCTAATGATATTTGTAAGTAGGATATCATGTCTGCATCTTGTACAGCAATTAACCACTAGGAAGAATGTATGCAATGTGTTAATTATTGAAACTGTCCTACCAATTTGATTTGAAACTGTCTCATTGCTATTTGTTTATCAATAAAATTATGGGAAAAAAAAAGAAAATGGCCTACAACCAGACAAATGTGGGCTAAAGAAACCTCTCATCAGAAGACTACTACAGCAGGCAGAGCAGTGTTGGCAGTACCTGGGAGAGGGGGTGAAGCAGTAGAACTGATGTGAGATAGGTAGATAAAGCCACCCAGGAGGTGGAGCTAACTGAATCTACTGAAGGACAAGTAAGAAAAATAAAGGGTTGATGTTACTCATAAATTTTTTTTTAAAGAGAAAGAAAAGAAACAAATAGCAAGAACAAAGAAAACAAAGCAACATAGCACAATAAAAATGGTGCAGAATATCAAAACAAGAATAGAAAACTAACAAGGGCTGTTATATTATGTATTGTTACCGTCAGATTTGCTGCTCAGGTTTCTAGACATATGCGTGCAAGACTGATCAAGCAATCAAACACTAACTCTGCCTTAAGGTTTACTCCTAAATTTTGGACCTGAGCAAGCAATCTGATGGATGATTTACTAAGAAGAGGCTCACTGGGATTATCAGCAATGTTTCCTCTGTGGCCTGAAGGCTGCACGCCTGCTACGCATCAAAGTGTGAGGCGAGCTTGTGGACTGAATCTGGAACCTTGGAAAATGATGCGGTCGGGGAAGCCACCTGCCACTCAGCACCCAGCAGACTCTAGCGGTCTGGGAAGGCCTTAAAGGGCTCAGGAGACGACCTGCACCCTCCTCGGACGGTACCTGACTGAGGAAAGCGGCCAGCGAGGCTGCAGTGCTCCAACGTCAGGGCCAGGTGCTCAAGAGCATTATGAGGAGATGTCATCTCAAGCAGCCAAGGGGACTGGATGACCGAGGTGCTGGGCAAAGGCAAGGCCACCAACTGGGGCAAGTTCCAGGCCACTGACGCGTGGAGGAGCTCAGCGTTCTTCATAAAGTCCCCATCAGGTATGAACTGCTACCATTTTACAGATGACGAACCTTAGCTGGGAGGAGAGGAAAATGCCTGATTCCCACAGCCTCGCCAGCCTTGAAACCCATGTTGTGCTTTTGTCTACTGCCTGTGAGGCTTGGAGTAAAGTTAGAGGCAAGTGGAATTATAGTATGTTGGGTAACATTTAGATAGCAATTTTATAAATATAAATTATTCAAAAGATAGTTGAACAGCTGGTTTCTCTTAGCCCACTGAAAATAAAGGTTTATGCTAATGTTTGGACAAGACATTGTGCTGATATCTTAGGCTCTGAATAACCACTACAGAGACAGCCCAAGTAATGTATTAATTATTGTGACTCCTCTACTGTCCTGTTTTGAAACTGTTTTATTGTTACTTTTATTTAAAAAAATAAAAATACATAAATAAGGTAAAATAAATAGCAATTTTGATACAGCATATATATACATATACATTAAAGATGAGCTATTTTATGGAGGTATGTTTTAATGGGAAATATGCTTATGGTGAAAGTACTTGCCAATCTGCTAACTATAAAAGTATTATAAAATGTACTAAATCTGCTAACTATAAAAGTATTACAAAATGTACTAAATTTGCTAATCAAAACACATCAGAAAATAATAATGTAATTACCATGAGTCCTTATTTACTCAGTGAAAACAGTATTTCAATTACCTGAAAAATGACAAACGAAGGTTTCAGCGTTGTCTGGAGGGGCCGGGGACACAGCTCAGAGGCTGAAGCGCCCGCCTGGCAAGCACAGGTTCCTGAGCTCAATCCCCAGTACAAAAAAAAAAAAAAAGTCTTCAGATGTTTACCATTAGAAAAAGGACTTTAGAAGGAGCTCACTAGAAATACAAAATTCACTTTATTTCTTCACAGCAGAAAAGGGTGCTCCCTCTGGCCCCTGATGGCACCTCCCACAGAGCGGCGCTGTCCAACTCTAAAGGTCCAGCGCGATGCGCATCCCCGAAGGCCTCCTTTCTAGCCCACTGACCACAGACGAGGGCAGCGGCGGGGGATTCGTGCGTGCCCAGAGTATTCCGAGGGGGGTTCCATCCTGTTTTACTTTCTCACGCTTGTCTCTTTCCTAAATTTTTAAGAGTTAGTACACACCTAATAGAATGGAGTTTTAAAAGATGATTGTTTTGCTTGAAAGTTTATCACTGAATTTAAATGGCTGATTTGAGCAGGCCAGGTAGCTCAGCAGATTAAAGTGCCTGCTCAGGCAGAGCGCAGTGCCCAGGGATCGATCCCCGCCGCCCTGCCCCCGGGGCGCGCTGAGACTGGGCCTGGTGGCTCGCCTGTAATCCCGGTGCTTGGGAGGCTGGAAACGGGAGGCCACCAAGGGTCAGCCACATAACCTTCACAGCAAAGATTTCCAAGGCGCTCATCAATCTATTAGAGACACAAATCTCATTGTTATTTCTTGTACTTGCTATAGTAGTTTCTTAAGTGTCTAGGCTATATTCGTGCAGTTTTGTTTCCTGTGTCTATTTCTCTGCCGTTTGCATTGCTTTGCCATATGGCTGAAATTTTTAAAAAATGAACATGAGAGCCAGATACGGTGGCCCACACAGGAGCACCTGCCTTCCCGGCGCTGCAGGAGGCTGAGGCAGGAGGATCACACGCTTGAGGCCATCTTGGGCATGATGGAGACTTAGTGAGACTCTGTCTCAAAATAAAAAATAATGTGGGAGAGCTGCTTGAGGCAAAGGTGCTGGCTCAGTCCCCGGGCCAGGGCTCGGGGGGGACAAGGCAGACAAGGGTGCCACAAGGCATATTCTCATCCATTTTTGATGAAATGTATATTTTACTGGCCTTTGTAGAAAATAACCAAAGACTATTAAAATAAAATACTTTTCTACCCAGAAATTCACAAAAATACCCATTCATAAAGATATTTGCAAAGAACTAGGGTCAGAACGCAAATGAATATTTTACAATGAAACTTACAGGCAAGTAAATTATAGCATATCAGTACATTGTGGAAAAATCATGCACTTGAAAGTAGCACATTGGAGCTGCCCTATTTGATGTGGAAAGCAACAAAATACAGGTGAAGAACAGTGAGGGAAGCATATATTACATGCCCTCATTTTTAAGAAGCCGTCACCAAAAAATCCCAAATACATGCCCTGGTAGTGCAACATAAAGAGTGTAATTTTCAGAATTTCTTTTTTATTTTTTTATTTTTTTTTTTTTTCAGAACCGGGGATTGAACTCAGGTCCTTGTGTTTGCCAGGCAAGCACTTATTCCACTGAGCCATCTCCCCGGCCCCTAAGAGTGTAATTTTATAGTTAGAAATTTGCCCCATCTGTTTACTCTTTATGACCAGTGATGCGTCCTCCAGTATTGTTCAACCAAAAAGGAGTAGCAATGGGGCAATATGAAAGACTATTATTTGTGAGACAGAGACACAGATACAGACAGACAGAAACTTACGACAAGCTCTGAGCTGTGCTTTATTGTCAAAACAGGGACACCAGCTGCCTAGCTGCCTGTGATGCTGTTGAAATAAGAAACAGAAAAGGCCCAAAGACTGGTTCAATTAGGGCTGGGGAGGTAGGTCAGTGGCATAAGTGCCCACTTGGCAAGTGCAAGGTCCTGAGTTTGATCCCTGGTGCTGGAAAAAAAAAAAAGAAAAAGAAAAAAAAAAAAGACGAACTGGCTTGATTCGTGTAGTTGCCCATAGGACTGTAAAGAAGGGGCTAGCAGCGCCTAGGCACAGGCTAAACCTTGGGAAAATTGCACTCAGCACCGAAGGTCCTCTTAATATATAGTCTAGTTTTGAAAATAATGCTCTGGGGTGGCCCTGAGAAAAGGGCACTGGGAAATACTTCCAGAGGCAGCAGCGGACAGGGCAAGGGAGCTGCTCTGAAGGCCAGGCTATCTCCCATCTTGCGCATCCCTTCACCTTTAATTGGACAATGAGGAAACCAGGAGCTCTGCGGGGGCTGGCTACGTGATGCTCACGGACATCGGCGAGCTCAGCTTCGTGACGGCAACGGGTACGGGCTCTGGTATCCTAACAGGTTTGCTCCTAAAGCTCAAAACATGGAAAGCACCTCGGGTGGTTGAGTATTTTGATGATCAATATTTCTGGGAGATTCCTCACTTGGCTGTTGGATATTAAGCAAAAGCATCCAAAAATAACAAGACTACTACTGAACTTGGACACATGACAACGCCCTTTCCCTGTCACCCACCTGTTTGTATGTGACACTCATTACAGCCACGTCTCTATATACAATGGAAAAAGGTCAGATAGACATGATATTTTAAAAAAATTACAAACTTGTTTAAGTGACAATTTAATAAAGTTTTAAATAATGTCTCGCTTTTCAAAAAAAAAGACTATTATTCGTGTTTCTAAGTCAGGCATCACTACTTTATGATTTAAACTTTTGCAGTATTAATTCTGGACAGAGATACTTATCCACATTTTCTAGGAAAATCTAGGACTCAGAATTTTTTTTTAATTTTTAAAAGTTTTTTTATTTTTTAAAGAGAGTACAAAGTAGTATTAAAACAGAAAATTTACAAGTGATACAGAATTTCACTAAACAAAGTAATATGAATTTCACAGTATTTGTTTATTCCACAGTGCTGTCTTCAAATTAGTTGTTCATATTACCAGATATATGCATGCAAAAAAATTTTTTTAATGGTTAGTACATTGTGTATTGTTACTGCCAAAGTAGTTTCTCATATTATAAGATATAGGCAAGAAATAATAAACAACATAGGTACAAACCTCTGGGTTTTTTTTAAAGTCAACAGAAAATGGAAATATACTTTTTAAAGTTTCTAATACTAGGAGAAGATATCATACAATG
>NW_004524824.1:1739362-1740551 GCF_000260255.1 Octodon degus
CCTTCTCTTTGTCATTTTGTATACCTGTCTTCTGACCTTTGGTGTAGAGCTTAGATAGAGTTATTACCTTAGCACCAGGTCCAGATCTACGAAGTTCAGATTCCTCCAGGTGGGTGTTGTTTGGTTCTGGCTGTGTGCTTCACTTCTTTCTGCTGCAGGCATTAGAGTTGAACCCTTTGTGTCTCTCTGGGAAGATATTCTGCTCCTGAATCAGCTGGGTAGGTCTTGCCTCTAGCCTCTTTGCAGGGAGTTCTGCTGAAGGGTTCCCTGCTGGGCCTGCAGCCTGGGTGGAATGAGGATCCACGGGCCCCGGGTCGTCTCACTCACTTGCCGGGCCTGTGCTCCTGGTCTATTCAGGATCCAGAGGACCCCAGGTTGTCTCACTCTCTCTCTGGGCCTGCGCTCTAGGTTTGTTCAGGATCCTGCCAGGCCCTGGGTCATCTCACTCACTCACTGGGCCTGCGCTCTGGGTCTATTCCTGGGACTCAGAATTTGAATCATTTGCCCAGTCATGATGCAGAACTGAGCAACAAGAAAACGCTACATGCTCCATGATGCAAAAGACACTTACATAAATGGACACTTACATATCCATCCAAGTGTTAATTAATGTGGGAGATTAACCTAAAAGGTGGCTTTAAATTTGTCCCGTATATCAAAACCACATAAGTTAAAATTCTAGCCTCATCCCTTAGCAAGCGTGTCACTTCGGCAGAGGAACTTGGTGTGCATAGCCCCATCTCCCAGTTCTAAGGGTCGTATCGGGACTCAACACGCTTCCTGAGGAGTGAGGAGAATTAGGAAGACTCTCCACATGGTACTCAGCATAACAATGAGAATCTTTATCTCTCACAAATATTAAGTTCTATTATCTTTGCTGTTGATTTTTACCAAAACACAGATGTATTGAAGCCATGTTTGATTAAAATGATTGTCTAATCAATGAAAATAATGTTAGATCTTTCTTTTTTAAAAAAATATACTTACAGAGAAAGTAGGAGGAACTCTTGAAGACATTGGGGTAGGCAAAAAGTTCATGAACAAAAATCAAATTGCATTGGAAACACTTGAAAGAATTAACAACTGGGACCTGCTCTTACTGAGAAGTTTTTTCACGTCAAAAGAAATTACCAACAAAGTGAAAAGGCAACCCACAAATTTGGAAAACATCATGACAAATAAATACTCA
>NW_004524824.1:1743266-1766530 GCF_000260255.1 Octodon degus
TATATATCCTTAGAAAGTACTCAGTAATATAACATTATTCTTGGTTTCTTCCTTTTCTTGGTGTTAATGCAATCTATCCTGTCCTTTTTATCATCAGATTTTAGGAAATGTTTTCCTCCTACTGCCCATGTTTTGGAACTCTTAGAAAATATTTTGACTTTTCTTACAGTGACCCACTCTCAGATCAACAATTTAGCTACCCCCGCATAGGCGGCTTTCTAAAAAACTCATGTTAAGGGCCAGCCAAATAGCTCAGCAGATTAAAGTGCCTACAAGAAGGCGCATGGGCCAGGGGTTCAATCCTTGGGCCTGCCAGGCCTGCCCCACCCCCGGGTGTACTGAGATTGAGATTGAGATTGAGATTGAGACTGGGCGTAGTGGTGCACGCCTGTAATCCCAGCTCTTGGGAGGCTGTAAACAGGAGAATCACTATGAGGCCCTGAACACCCTGTAGACCTTTCCCTAAAATACAAATAAAATAAAATAAAATAATTCATGTCTTTAAGACAGTGTGTTAGCAAACATATAGTCCCTTTCATTCTTTTCCAAGAGAATATCTCGGAAAGTGGAACAAGTCTACAGAGCCTTCCAAATCTCCTGCCCTGACCTCCCAGGTTAAGCGAAGGTGGCCTTCTCCCTGGGCAGCGCAGGCTAGGGCCTGTGGCCTGCGCCTGTCGGCGGCGCCCTGGAGACGCTGCCGGAGCCGGAAGTGTCCCAGGGGCATGGGCTTGTGTTCCCATCTCTCTGCAGGCAGAGGCAAGAGGACCAAGCTTGAGCCCAGCCTGAGCAGCAGAGTGCATTAATAGGACTCTGTCAGAATTAAGACAAAGTGGGGTGGGGGGCAGGGAGATGGCTCAGTAGAAGAAGCGCTTGCCTGGCACGTGCAAGAGCCTGAGTTCAACCCCTGGTTCCGCAAAAAAAAAAAAAAAAGACAAAGAAGGGGTGAGGGTAGGCCACAGGGATGTGGCTCACTGTGAAAATCCTGGGTTCAATCCCTACTTAGAGAAAAAGAAAGGAGGAAGAGGAAGAAAAGAAAGGGAAGGAGAAGGAAGAGAGGGACGAATTGCTGTAACTTGATAGCTGGAAAAATAGCACCCTTTTCAAAAAGATATTTAGGTCAATAGAGGATCATCTACACCTAAAAATGATAGTAAGATCACTGATTCTGTTCCTATGTTTGATAATAAGTGTCCAAATGGATTTAGTGTATTAAAAGGTAAAGTATAAAAAATAAAACCAAGTAAACAGCAAAAAAATAACAGTTGGTTATTTCAAATTGTACCTTTTCGGTATCAGCATAGTTGGGGGGTTTTATTTAAATATTTGGTCACTTGATTTTCTTAATGAATTATCTCATCAGAATATGTTACACTCTTCTACTTGGATTCGAATGGTTTTATACTGGGGACTCCAGGAGCTCTTTATGTACTATACTTATTCTTCATTGAACCTTTGGTTGATGTTTAATTTGGTTTTGGTTTTGTGGTACTGGAGATCAAATCCAGAGACTCAAACTGAACTATACAGTGCAAATAAGCAGGGCGTTCCATGCATCGTGGGAGCTGCTCAATAAGCTTGAGTGAATAAAAATCAGAAATATTTGCACCAAAGCACACACACTCAGCAAACACCTCCTGGATGATTCCTCCGAAAAAGGGGCTGAGTGCGCCGAACTCAGCATAAAACACATTTTCTGTTCTCAAGAAACATGGGAAAGAGTTGAAGTCAAAGAGAAATAAGAGGTGATGAAGAAAAGCTAAATGAATGATCACAAAGTTCAGTTCTACATCAGGGAAAGAAGTTTTCGCCGGGAGCTTGTGAAGCCAGTAAGTCCTGCCATGCAAGATGGGACTTGGGTGGCACTGGGTGGAAGGAGGAAATGACAGGAAAGCAAACAAGAGCCTCACTTAGCAGAGGCCATTAGAAAGAGCTGGTGATCAGACTCCACATCGCTTTCCTGACAAGTCCTCAGTAGGCCGCTCCTGTGCACAAGGCCCCTCATATCTAAGAGTCAGAACGGTGACAACTTGCTTCGTGGTTGAAAATAAAAGGCAAAGATTGGCACTAACCCAATGCCAGCTCTCATAAAGTTCCATCAGAAATGGGAATAATAAACCCTATTTTATTGCTTGACTGCTCCTCTGATCTTATTCTTGGAGGATCCCCTGTCAATTTAATGGGCCAGTTAGAGTCCAAACGTAAAGCTGACGTCTATCGCAGTATCCAGCAATAATCGTATTAGTCGATCTGCAAAGAAAGGAGCCCTCCGCTGGAGGCCTCAGGAAGAAGGGTGCTCTTTCTCTGGGAAGACCCATTTCTACGAGCAAGAGGCTGCTGCTGGCAACAGTTCCGAGGCTGAGCTCAGTCGGGGCCAGTAAGGATGGTAAGTAGGAGCGTCTCAAGTCTGTCACTTTCTTGCCACAAGCTCGTTGCTGCAGCTCCTGGTATTGCAGGTGCTTTCTCAGTCCAGAAAGAAAGGAGACAGAATTTTTCCAGTTCTGCCTCCACTTTGTCAAGAAAAACAAAAATCTCAAAAAAACTCACAAGCAAACTTCACTTCTTTGTAATAAGCTGGAACAACTTCACACAGACTTCCAGCCATAGAGAAGTTAGGAAATCAAGTTTTTTAATTAAAGGTTAAAAAAAAGACAGTGGTGGGGTTGAGAGGGCGGAATTGGGAACTGATGCTGCCATAACAACACATGATGAAAAGGCCAAGACGTTGTTTCAGGTCATAGAAGTTTCAGAATTAATACGCAAAATCACTGACGGGGGAAGCTGCAGGAAGCACCAGGAAACACGTGTGAACAGCCTTCCAAATTGAGTGAAACAGAAGCCAAGTTCGAGATTCAGATCATTCTTGCAATGTCGTTCAACACAGTGAGTGTTCAAGTACCAAAGCATTCAGTATATGCTGTCTCAAGTACCAAAGACCAGTCTCCTGAAAGGATTTTATTCTTCAGTTTTTTTTGTTTTTTTTTTTTTAGTGAGCTCAGGGTTGGCAGAACCCCTTCACTGACTACATTATTGATGGGAATATCTGCAAAGAAGCAGATGTTTTGCCAGGAAAGGGAATATGAATCATTGTATCTAACAAGATGAGAATCTTAGGAAACCGTCTACACAGCTCATGAGTGGAACTAGCAATTAATCTTGACATGTTTTATAAAAGGTTTGGTTGCTTAAGACTTCTCTCGAGCAATTTTTTTCCAGGTTTGCTGTAGGCAGGAAGGTAACAAGACTGACAGTGCAGGAAGCAGAGCTTTGCCTTCACCCGAAGACCAACAGTGCCAGCTGTATATTGAAATACGAGGTGCATCATGATAGGAGCTTAGCCAAGGGCGTTCCCCGCTTGCCCTCCGTCCCAACACGCTGAACGAAGGGATGAAGTGGCGCCATTGCAGACAAGGAGTCGTGACCAATTTATTGCTCCATGCGAGCTGTTGCATATGTATGCGAAGTTTTATTTATAAAGGTAATTTATGTGGCAGTTTGGCTATGTGGTAATCAGCAAGACAGAGTGTCTAAAACTACACCATGTCACAGTAGCGTGCAGAGAGAAATGCTCTTGTATCGATTTACATATGAAAGCTGCCCAAGAAATATGCTGTGACCAAATGCGTCAGCTGATGCTCCATTTATTTCTTTGCGAAACAGAAAATGAAAACCTGATGTTTCTAAAATTTATTGATTTTACATCCCCAGTCCAGTCTACATGGTGCTACAAATAAATTATGAAAATCTTATGTCAATGATTCAGTATAGCTCTCTGGTTTTCTTTTTAATTTTAAGCTTATAATGTACTTTAGAATGGTGATATTATTGTTTGGTTTCTGTTCAGTTCATGTTTAATGGAAATTCAAATAGAAAATGTGTTTGTGTTTGTCAGTTATGTGAAGTTTAGAGTCCCATAATCTACATATGACCTCAGAACCAATGTATTTATTACTAACGTTTTCTGTCACATTTAAATGAAAATTTTATTTTCTAAGAGAAGTAGGGAAAAACTGCAGGTCTTGGAAACCCAGAAGCCTCCTATCTCTCCCTCTCTCTCTCCTTCTTTGTCTCATTCAGTCATATTCTTATTATGAATAATATGTACTGTTTAATTGATTGCATCATAATGAAATACAAATCAACACACATTGCTTTCCTTTTTTATTTTAATTTATTATCGCCAAAGAACACACCTCTACAATAATCACTGTATTTTGCAAACAATGAGAAGGGAAAAAGATGACTCAAGGGCTAGAATTCCCTAAGTAACTGGTTTTTTCCTTTCTTTTCTTCCCCATGATTTTCCTATCTCATGCTTTTTTCTGGACTAACCTGCCCTGATTCCCATCTGTTGATTGTTACTAATTCCCTGCACAGACACAGACAGTGAGCACAACAAAAATTCAAGGAGACAGAAAGAACATCTTACACCCTCTCTTGACGAGCTCACGCAGCCGAACGCAGTGCTGGTGAAGATGCAGAGCATCTTGAGCTCTTGCTCACTTCTGGTGACTGTATTATTCATCACCAATTTGGAAAAGAGTTCGGCAGTTAATGCTGGGTTCAAGCACCCACTTAGTATGTGGCCCCTGTGCTAATGGCTTAATTCCTCTAACAGGCAGATGGCATGACTGCCGTGAGAGATGCGACAGATCTATGTGGGGACACACAGGAAGAATAAAGGAGTGAGACCCAGAACTAAGGGGAGCCTTCAGAACATGACGCACAGCAGACACTCGGGAAAGAGAGGAGGAGGGAGGCCTGGAAGCCGAGGTCTTGAACCAATCCAAAGGCTGTGGTCAGGAGTCCTCCACCCAAACTGAGCCACCAGAGGAAACGGACACTTTGCTGTCAAGAGCCTCTGTAACGGCCCTTCTCCACTGAGTCGCTGTCTGGGAGGACTCTGGGTACAGCAGTGTGGCCTCCCTGCCACTGGGTGCCAGGGACACAGGCGCGACAGCCACGCTGTGGCCTGCTCCCCAGGGCAGAAGCAATGCGTGCCCATGGCAGGCAGCCAGAGCCTTGTCACTTCAATCGGGGACGTTTACCAAAGGGAAGTGAACACATATACCCACACGCACTGCTTGATTCAAGAGCTTGATGTTCGGCTCTTCTCCAAACTTTATTCAGAACTGTATTATGAACTTGACAAGCTATGTCACAGTTACTACCATCCAAACCTAGTTTTACTTCTAATGAGGATCTTATAAATACATTTATTTTACAAAAGACCTCAATATATGCAGACCCAGATGAATACACAGTATACGAAAACCATTGATTCATATTATTCAAAAACTAGAAAACCATCCACCAATACGTGAATGAATATGAGTTGTAATATACCTTTACAACACAGTGCTACTCAGAAATAATACAGAATTAATTCCTGATGCATGAATCACAAAATGTGTTCAGGCAAGTAGAAACCAACCGAAGGGGCCAGGTGCAATACTTTATCTCCAGGTTTAGCAAAGGAAATCCAGTACGTAGTGATGGAAGCTGGTCCGTGGCTGCCGCAAAGGGGCAGGAAGGACCATTTCAGGATGCCAGTATCTACAGCTTGCTGCAGTGATTACAAGAGTAGACATATTTTTCAGAATTTATTGACTTGTGCTTCTCATATTGACACACTTTATTATGTATACATTATATCTCACAATGGTGATATTTTAAAAATTAAACTAAAATTTCACAGAACAGCATCTTCCAAAGTTCGTTTTGAAATTGTAGAAAATTAGGGGCTGGCAAGATAGCTCAGCGGACTAAAGTGCCTCCCTAGGCAAGTGCAGGGACTGCAGTTCAATCCCTGACACCACATGTCGTGCCAGCCCCACCCCCAGGGAGGGCTAAGCCGGCAGGAGTCCATGCGTGGTGGCGTACACCTGTAATCCCAGTCCTGGGGAGACTGAAAGCAGGAGGATCACCATGAGTCTGAGCTACGTAGTGAGACCCTGCAAGAATCAAATACATTTTTTTTAAAAAGAAGAAACAAATTGTAGAAAATTAAAAAGATTTGTGGCTTGAAACCACAGAAAACAAATAAAATACAAAGGGACTTGCTCCTCTGTGTTCAAACACAGATTAGGCAGTTCATGGTCATGCAAAGCATTTTTTTGTCATACAGGATCTGATTAAGAGACAACTGAATAGCCAGACAAGGTGGCTACAATCACACCTGTAAGTCCAGCAATCAGGAGGCTGAGGCAAGAGGACGGTGGTGACTTTGAGGCTAACGTGAGCTACAAAGGGAGCGCAAGGCCAGCCTGAACTGCGTAGTGAGACCCTGTCTCACAAACAAATGACAAAAAGAGAAATAATTTATATTTAAATCAATTGTTAAAACCACCGATTCTGCCTCTTCAGATACAAGGAAAATAATGGAATGTTACAGAAGTTTCTGATGTGAAACAGTTGAGGAAAATTCAGAATTACTCCTTTTTAAGATCCTAGCACATGAAAGAAATGCCTACGTCACTGTGTTTTGTTCACGAACGCAGAATTTCATACTTTTGTTTCAAGTGTTTGAAAGAACAGCAGCAGGGGCCCGGGATGAGACAAAGAAGAAGCCCGGTCTTGTGTGGGCGGGCCCCTCGCTCCAAAGAAGCTCCTGGGAGCATATTAAGCAAAAAGTCAGTAATTTGGTTGAATGCATAACCATTTTCGTAGACGGGAAACTGCAGAGGCGTGCCTTGGGTGGCAGCAAATCCCACAGCACCTTGGAGGCGCCCGCCGAGCAAAGGTGGAAGCCGTGAAAGAGCACAGCGTGAGTCACAGCCTCTTCTTGGAGAAAACTCGCTATGCACAGTAGGCTGGTTGTTGGGGCATTAGGAAATCTTTAATCAAAACCAAACACGACAACAGCTGAACTGAAGAGTATGCTACAGTGACTGGGAAAATTTTCCTCTGCTCTCTGATTAGCAGCGTGTGAAGCCACCATCAGCCAAGGGGACCCCACGGTCCGTGAGGGTAGGTGTCTGTGAAGGCCGTCACTGGAGTACTGCAATAACCAAGTGACTGATTCAAGTAACAATTCTCATATAGTTGATTTAGATAAAATTCTCATGTAATTGATTCACATGTAATGAAAGAAAACTAGACAATGAAATACTTACCATAAATGATCATAGATTATATTTTGAATAATTGCAGTTATATTTTATATATAAAATATAAAAGTACCCAAAAATCACAGTGTATAGATATTGTTGTCTGTTGGCTCTATAGCAGAAGATACATTGAATTATTTTTAAATTTTTTTTAAAGAAGGGTCTACAGGGTATTCAGGGTCTCACTACTAGATTGGACTTGTAATGATCTGCCTGTTTAAAGCCTCCCAAGAGCTGGGATTACAGGCGTGTGCCACCACGCCCAATCTCAGTCACCGTCTCAGCGCACCCCAGGGATGGGGTCAGTAAGGATCGAACCCCCGGACCCTGCACCTGCTTGCAGGTACTTTAATCTGCTGAGCTATTTGGCTGTCCCTGATACATTGAATTAAGATGAGCACTTTCTCCTAGCAGCTAAATCCTAATAATCTCATCATAGCTACCTACCCAAGGGAAGGAAGCATACCTCCACACACTTTGTTTGACTTCACAGCCCTTTCTTCGGCCCTTCCCCAGCTATTTACTCTACTTGCTAATTTACTTAGTTCTATCAGACTCTACCTTTCCCATAAAAAGCTTGACATAATTGTATACAGAGTGCTTTTTGCAACCCCCCAAGCGTAACAATGTATCAGCTCACTCAGCTCTAAGTAACAAATACATGCCACTGAATGTGTAACTGAACACAAAGCCGTGTACAATACAGGACATATTCTATGCCCTCCTGGACATTGTGGGTTCAGACCAAAAGCTAAAAAGCTAAAGCTAGACACATTAATTAAAAGTAAATAAACAAAGCTGCAATTTGTAACAAGTTCTGCGAATGAGACAAGCAATGGTCTAAGGACAAAGATGACAGATAGAAACTACAGACGCCCTTCTGGAGGCAGCGGCACTTGCTCTGACACCCTCAAAGAGGAGATTCTGCAGGCGAGGAGCCCTGGGATCTGCATGTAGAACTAAAAAGCTTTGCCAAGGTGGGAGAGAGAAGGAACTTGGATATTTTGAAATAGTAACAGAATTAACAGGGCTGCAGCCCAGAAATCGAGCAGGAAAGCGAGGCCAGGCCAGGGTCAGCCCCATAGGGATTTTCTGCCCTTGGGAAAGGCCCTCAGCTGCACCCTGAGTGCAGCAGGAATCACTGAAGGCCCTCAATAAGGAACGCGAGGTGGACCTGCTAGCACCTGACGAGGGCACTTCTGCTGAATGTGAGCGGGATTAGAGGAAGGTAAAGCTGAGAACACCCAATCTCAGAAAACTTCTGCGGTTATTCAGGAGAACAATAATGGTGGCCTGGGTTAGGCAATGGCGGCAACACTAGAGAAGACCCACTAGGGACTGGGTCTTTATTGGACCGTAAGCAGGACTGCAGAGAGACAGCGGACGGGGCATAGAAGGATGTAGATGTCGGTGTGGCTCTCAGGTTCAGCTTTCACCAACAAAGTGGGTCAAAGGCACATTTGCTTACCGATGGCCTAGAGAAGTAAATGGGCTTGTTGGGGACGCAGAACCGAAATCCACAATCTGGACCTACAGAGTCCATGCCTGAAAAGTGGGCTTGGTGCTAAGCCTGAAAGGGCACTGTGTACATACAAGAGAAAAGAAACCAGCTACGGAGCCTGCTAGAGAAAGCTCCCTTGTGAGAAAAGAAAACCAGAGGAGAGTCATGAGCTGTAGGGCAAAAGAAGGTAAGATTTCCCGAAGGAGGGATTCTAAAGTGAAGACAAAGACCAGCTGTGGCATGTGCAAGATTTTGGTGACCTCAAAAAATAAAAGTAGGGCCAGGCAGATAGCTCAGCAGTCTAAGTGTCTGCCTGGTAAACGCAAGGATGTGGGTTCAATCCCCAGTACTCCATGCTGTGCCAGCCACTGAAGCCAGGAGTGGCGGAACAAAGCTGTTATCCCAGCACTGGGGAGGTTGAGACAGGAGGATCACTATGAATCCAAGCTGCATAGTGAGACACTGTACCAAATTAAGTTATGAATTAATTAATTAAAAATTAAGTATCTTGGATACTGCACTTCAGTATCTGTAAAAAGATATTCTAAATCTTCTGGGAAAAAAACGTTCAGCAGGGTAATAGCTTGGTGGAATGGGACCTTTAATCCTAGTTCGTGAAGGAATCTCCACACTGACTCCCATAGTGGTTGTACCAACAGTGGAGAAGTCTTCCTTTTTCAGCACAGCCCCTCCAGCATCTGATATTGGTTGATTTCTTGATGGTAGCCATTTTTTCTGGTACAAGATGGGATCTCCGTGTTCTTTTAATTTGTGCCTCTCACATGACCAATGATGTTGAACATTTTTCCATCTTTACTATTTGTGTTTATTCATCCAAGAAGTGCCTAGTCATCTCAGATCTCATTTTTGGATTGGATCTTTGAATTTGGGAGCCTGATTTTTTTCAGTTCTCCCTATGCTCTAGATGGAAGTCCTTTCTCCAAAGGACAATTAGCTGAAAAGTTTTCTCACTCTGTGGATTGTCTTTTAACTCTGTTAGTGGTTTCTTTTGATGTGCAAGGATGAGATCCCAGTTGTTGATTCTTTGAAGTGTTTTTTGTGTGGTCTGGGCTTTGTTCATGAACTCTCTGCCTGCCCCAATCTCTTCAACATTTCTACTGATTTTCTCTTCCAGGAGATTTAGTGTTTCTGTTTTAATACTTCGATCGATGATCCATTTTGACCTCAGCTTAGTGCATGGTGATAAGCATGCATCTAGTTTCAGTCTTTGGCATGTGGAAAGCCAGTTTTCCAGCACCATTTATTGAAGAGGCTTTCTTCCAGCAAGTGAACATGCTTGGCCCTTTTGTCAAAGATAAAGTGGCTGAGGGAGTTTTTCCTTGTGTCTGCATCTTCTAATCTGTTCTTCTGATCCTCAGGTCTGTTTTATTGCCAATACCATACTGATTTAATTGCAGTAAGTTTGTAGCACAACTTAAAGTCAGAGATAGTGCTACCTCCCGACCTGCCTTTGTTACCCAGAATTGTTTTTGCTACTCTAGGTTTCTTCTGGTTCCAAATGATTTTAGGAATGCTTTCTCCAGTTCTGTGAGGTATGCAAATGGTGTTTTGGCTGTGGTTGCATTGAATCTGTAGAACAATTTTGGGAGTATGGCCATTTTCACAAGTTTGGTTCTTCTTGTCCATGAACAAGGAATAGCTCCATTCTCTGAGGTCCTCTTCAAGCTCCTTTGTCAGAGAATTGTAACTTTCAATGTATAGATCTTTTACTTTGTTATACTGATTCCAAAGTATTTCGGTTTTTTGGATGCTATTGTGAAAGGTTGTGGTTTCGCTAATTTCTCTCTCAGTGATCTTGTTTATTTGTACAGGATGCTACTAAGTTTTTAGTGTTGATTTTGGTTCCAGCTACACAACTGAATTTGGTGAGAAGTATCAGATGCTAGTGTAATAATCAAGAATTTAAAAAATGATGCAAGAAAATAGTCTCATCGAAGACTATGAACCGGAAAAAAAAAAAAAAAAAGACAGAGATGGGGCCTGGCCTTTGGTCAGAGACAAAAAGTAAAAGATGAACTTGGATACTGGTGTAAAAAATATCGAAGGTTTCAAGAAGAGAAGATTAGAAATACGTTTTCAATGATTTTTAATTATTTAGTCCAATTCTTCCAAAGAGTTTCATAGTTCATCTTTAACCCTATCCTAACATGAAAGTTAGGTTAAAGGAATAGGTAAAGCACATTGTCAGTGTAGCAGTCACCCTCTGATATGGCATTCTCTGGGAAACTAAGCACACGGCAATTATTATTTCATAGAAAATTAATATATTGATTGTAATTGATATACTGAAAACATTTGACTTTTTCTAAAAATTGTATAGACCTAAGAGAACACAAATATTTCTTCTCTGTGGAACTATACACTCAGAGAGCATACAGGGACAGATCCACACATTGTGGTTAAGTGTCACTTACATAGATTAGAAGAAGTATACGTTTTTATTTATGCGTAGGGAATCCATCTGGGTGACATGGAGGTGCAAATATCAGTGATGTCAGCAGTGTGGACAAGAGGCCACCGCAAGGCCGCAGTCACGCGGCCACAGGCAGGCATGCAGTTATTGATCAAGAGCTGATATCAAAAAGGATTTTCTAATCATCAGCTGCTACAGTAAACAAATGGCATCACCCCACACCAAAGCTAAGATCATTGGGAATCAGAGAAGAGCATCCCAAATGCAGGAATATACCAGGACTGCAGCAGGGTGAAACTGTCACGAGCTTCCCCGGTCACCTCGTCGCGTCATTTTTGCCATTCTACTCCTGTCAAGCTGATAAGAATAGCGCTCGTACCCTAATGCAGAGCCTCTCCGAGGTATTTCTTGCAGTTCTGAATGATCTCCCAAGGAATAGCTTCCTACCAGCATGCTCCTGGTGCCATGTTTCCAGGTAACATGGGAACATGTTGGACGAAGGGGCAGAAGCTGACGAAGCAGTGGCAACAGCACGGGGATTGGTATGAGATTTCAGCTGCACAGAGCGTCAAGGCTAACAGATCCACAAGGGACTCGAGTCAGCCTGAGAGACTCTAAATATTTATATTGGCTCCAGATACTGACAACAGAATGAAACGATGGTGTCTGGGGTGACTCTGGCTCTGCTCCATTCCCCTCTTGATGTGATCCTGCTGCCATCGCCCACTGAGCTAATCCTCCAAAAGTCAGACCCTGAGCCAGCTCGGGCCGGGAGGGTGGCCTAACTTGTGCCCGCCACGCCGGCACTACGCCTTGGCACCAGACACGGGCACCTGGTTCTCACCTTTGATCCAGAGAGGAAACTACAGTGAAATGATAAGAAAATTACGGTTTGTATTTTATGGAAACTAAACATTAAGAGTATTTGCACATGTAAATATTTTTAGAAATATACCCCATTTGGGAAACAGTCCCTAATTTTGTTTCCATTTGAAATATAAAGTTTACTTCATAGCTGTAGCATAAGAGGAAAGCGTTGGATATAGAAACTGCACTTCCTGTCAAAGACGAGAATCGAGGGAAATGGTCTTCTTGTTGGTGTGGACCAAAAGCAAAGTTCACACAAGAATTACAAGACAGGGTTTTTCAAGATTAATGTAGATTTTGTTGTTTTTGGATATAGATTCTAGAGTCTCTTTTTCTCTGTCTGTCTCTCTCACTGTCTGTTTCTGTCTCTGTCTCTATCTCCATCTCCATCTCCATCTCTGTCTCTCTGTCTCTCTGTCTCTGTCTGTCTGTCTGTCTCTCTCTCTCTCATGCTTCTCATGCTAAATTTAGAAATATTTTTTCATACAAATTGATCCTACATAATTTCTGCTAAATTCAATGTAATTATTCCATGCTGTAATGTGTTGAGACAATAATCACAGAGAACTTGAAACTAATATTGCAAAAATGTGATTCCCACAATGTAGTAGTCCTCCTGTGGACATCACTTTTTTAAAAAATCCCGGGGTTTCAGTTTGTTTTTATAGACAATACTATATGCATGTAGTTTCTTATCCTAGGGGAAAAAAAAACCTGAATTTATAATTGAAATAAGGAAAGACCTCATTACACAGTCTTTACTACACTGTTGTTTGGTATTTTATAGGCATTTTAAAAAATAATTTAAAATGACTTTTGTTGTGTTAAAACTCCAACAATATGAAAGATTTGTCTAATGTGTAACTCAATTACACACCATGCAAAAAGGAAATCATTCTGCATTTCTTCTTGGTCATTGTCATCATCTGATGAAAAATATGTCATTCCCCAGAATCTGAGTTTTTAATAAGTATTAAAAAGCATATATGGGGCTGGGGAGATGGCTCAGTGGAATAAGTGCTTCTCTGGCAAGCACAAGGGTCTGAGTTCAATCTCCGGTTCCGCAAAAAAAAAAAAAAAAAAAAAAGGCATATATGGCAAAGTAATTTTAAGGGCCATTTGTATTTTTAGCATGCAGCAAGTACATGAATAGCTTCCTGGATGAAGTCCTGAGTTAATCTACTAAAAACAATGCTTGTGTTTGGGCAAGATATAGGATACCGGCTGGTTGGGATCCAATGAAAAATTACTGCATTTCTAGAAGGCAATTTGACAGTATGGACCGTGGATTTTATAGCTACTTATACACTTTGCCTCACAATCAACAGGTTTGTAAGAGAAACCAAATAAGTAACAAAAGCAAGCATTTTGCAAAAATTAATGTATAAAGATCCCAAGAATATGAAATAGGGCAAATAAATAAATGACTAATTGGTGTGTTGACTATTATGTAACTATGAAAAAAGGTTTGAAGCTATGCACCAAAATAGCGAAGAAAAAGCAGACGCAGTACTCTAGGCTGCTGCAGCTCGCTGTAGCCCTCAGCCAGGCGGGAAGAGCCCAGGAACGTGCCTCTTGCGCGGCTCCTGAGCCGGGAATCCCTCCTCGAGTTCTTCTACAGGGACGCAGGGCAGCTTCTCAGAGAAAGAGGTGCGAAGACCATGCGGGTTCTAAGTATTTGGGGAAGAAGAGAGAGATGCTCCTTTTTGTGTGTTTGACACACTTGATGACCAGAAGGGCAAGCAGCAATTTGAATGAATTGAAGAGAAGATGAGCGACGACGGATCCACAGCACTTTCCGCGACATCTGGACTGTGCAGAGGCAAGAATTGGGCCTCGGAAGAGGCTGTGAGCCCACAGAGGATCCACATCAAGACCAAACCAAAGCTCACTTGGCGAGAGCAGGTGGAGCTCTCACGACGCGGTCCCTAGAGCCCCCCAGAGCCCTCTCTTACAATGCTCCTCCTCCCCTAGGCAGTGGCGGCCCCCTCCTCGCCGTGGTGACAGTGTCATTTTTGTCCCTATCAGCATAGTTCTATCACTAGACCCTCAGATCTGTCTTCCTTATTCAGTCTCCTAAAATCTTGTGTCTCAGTAGCCAATCACTCTGTCAGTGGCCAATTACGATTAGTCAAAAACTAATTATAAAAACAAACAAAAATATACAGCAAGCATGATTAAGTCACTACAGAGAAAAAGAGAGATGAGACGCGAGAACTTCTTTATTTATCTGAGCTTGCCACATACAGTGAATCCTCTAAGAACTGTACCTATTTGTGCTCTGTGAGCCTCGGTGGTGCATTTTAGGACATTAAACAATGTGTATTGCCTTTAAAAAATCTGTTTAATTTTGATGAATCAATTTAATTTTCATGAATCATTTGGGTCCTGCACCTGATCAAGCCCTGTATTTAGGAATCCATGAAAAAATTCAGATTCTATCATTAATATTCACGAATAAGCTAATGGCCTTGTGGCCTAAATACACACCCCAAATGACAGAAGGCAAATAATAATAATTGATACTAGTGAATAATACTTAAATGTAAATTTATTTCCATTGGTCTTTGAACATACCAGAAAATGGCCTTGAAAAAAATTGACATTTATGTTTCATCTAAGAAGTGATGTAGCTATTTTTCTCTTCTGTACAGCTTTCTTTCATTCTTTACACATAGAGATTTTCTATTTTCAATTGTCACTTTCCTGTATGAAGAGAGGACAGCTTCAAGCTACTTGGCAATATTTACCATAGTGACTGAATAAGGGCTCTGGAGTTAGCAAAGTCTCAATTAGTATCCGTAGTAGACTAGATGAATAATCTAAAATATTCCCTGCCACTCCCTGAGGAAGAATGAAACGTCGCCACCTAATACATGATAGAATGGGCCAAGCTCTAATCAAATATAAACAAGTTGCACGTCTTTCACTTCTAGGCAGAAATTTTAATAGGTATGGTTTACTTCCCTATGTGCTTTATTTTCCTCATTTTCAAAATGGCAATCGTCTAAGTAAACGAGACAATGTAAACAGAACAGCACAGTAGTTAGACCTATAACATCCTGGGAAGGCTGGACGATGGGCAAGTTCAAGACCCACCCCAGACAACTTATCAAAACCCTGTTCAAATGAAAGAAAGAAAGAAAGGTAAAGATGTAGCTCGTGCCTCCCAATCACTGCAGGGGTCAGAGGGCTTAAGCACAATGCCTAGAAATAGTGAGTTTAATAAATACTAAGCTGTGCTACTGCTGCTGCTATTAATATTGCTAGGAACTTCTCTAACTGCTGTTATATATAAGTACTGCAAGCTAACCAATCGCACCACTGGAGCTGCTGTTTCTTTCTTTCTTCCTTTTTTTTCTTTTTTTCTTTTTTTTTTTTTTTTTTTTTTGGTGGCCTGCTCCACCCAGGAAGGGCTGGCGCAGCATGTGGTGCCAGGGATCGAACCGTGGTCCCTGGGCTTTGCCTAAGCAAGCACTTTATACCACTGAGCTATCTTACTGGCCCCCTCTAACTACTGTTGATCAATTAGATTAACATGACCTATGTCACAAAGCTTGGCCTTTCATGTTGAAGCAGCAGCTGAAACCCAAGTAAATAAATAATTGCAGTAACTGAAATAAACATCATCAGAAGACAGACAGGCGCCTCCATAGAAGGGACTTTTAGGTGACTATCTAGGAAGGCTCCCGAAAGTTACGACATTCTATTTAAGAATGAACAGGACAGATATTTTTCAGGCCAACAGTGTGCATACAGGCACTGCTGGAGAAGAGCCAGAGGATATAAGATAATGTGTGGCCCATTGTGAGAACTTCAAGCACTGCCTAATTCCGTAGAATGGATCATAAGGGGCTGAGAGGGTGAGGTAAGCTATTCCGTTTGGGTCCCGCACCTGATCAAGTCCTGTTGACACGCTGTACTATGAATCAAAACAGGAAGAAGGCGTTGTGTAAAACTGGTCCATGGAATTCTTTAAACATCAGGTTCTGCTGGAGTTCAAAATACATGATGTCTTTATTTTAACAAATGGACACGCACGATTTAAATTTAACGTAGAATGTCCAATCTGGTTTGGTGAAATAAGCAGTTTTATCATATTCATTGATCATGTTTCATGCTTTGTCTATGATTTTATGGAATTTCTGTTTGTTTTGTTTTTTTAAAAAAAGCATTCTCCAACACCATTATTCAAGAAATAGGTGCTATACCGTGGCCCTCTGGCTGCAGCCAGCCTGATGTATGAACGACTTGGTTATAACCAGAATTTTTGTCTTAAATCACAACCCAAGTCTTGAGTTATGGCCCGAATGCCAGTCACTTGTGCTTCCAGATGGTCTCAGATACAGATTTAACCCGTAAAGAGTTCTGGAAGGAACATGACAACATCCTTTCCTGCACGCAGTTCATTGAGAAACCCTGGGCTGAAGTTTCTCTAGGGACCCTGAGATCTGCCTGTGCACACGAGAGAGACTGAAGGCTCTGTAAAGGAGCCCCAGCCTTCAACCGACAACAGGAGCTACCACCAGTCATCGGGAACGGATGGAGTTCGTAAGTCAAGGGTCCGCTGTACTGACTAATTTTTACATGCATGGTTGTGACTATGCAAAGGCTAAAGGAGAAATCTTTCAATATTCAGAAGAATGCTTTTAATGTTAACTAACACATTAGATAAAGGTTAATTAGTAACTTTGATAAACTTCAATAAAATAGCTGAGAAATTCATTCAATCATATATTTTTTATTATTTCAATCTTGATTCAAATTTCTGACATTAGGACATTTATAGTTTTTTAAAGACTAATTCTTATTGGAAATATGATCCTAGGTATTTCGAATGATCTGTGTGTGTGTGTGTGTGTGTGTGCGTGCATGAAACTGTAAGCACTATAAAGAGGCATAAGAACTTCATGTGTGGGAACTCCGAATCTCAGAGCAGTCCCAAATGCTAAGCACAGCGGTGGTCTCTGTTTTATAGAATGCAGTACTGAGGCGGGCTCAGTGACGTGCCCGTTTCCACAGCACTGGGAGGACCTAGGATTCACACCCGGCAGCCTGACTGCACATCCTTTGCTCTAAGCTGCACTGCCATGCCAATCTTGTTCTAAGCAGTCAGGATTTGTGTGCAAAAATTGTCACGGCCAGAGCTGGGGAGATGGCTCAGTAGAATAAGCGCTTCCCTGGCAAGCGCAAGGGCCTGAGTTCAATCCCCAGTTCCGCCAAAAAAATTGTCACTGCCAAGTATGTGAATAATGTGTTAGCCTTTTGGTTTGGAAGGAGAGGAGGCGTGAAGATGAGTGATGCCACTGTGTCCCCAGGGAAGCAGCAGCTGAAACCGAGAGGACAGTGGGACGCCCCGGCGGGTCCGCAGCGCTGGCACAGAGCCCACGGGAGCCAGGAAGAGCCAGGTGAGGAGGCGGCTGGCCGCGATCTCTGACAGGTCCAAACCTCACCGCAGGTCTAGGCTGGTGAGCGGATAAAGCCAACATGGCAGAGAGGCGGGTGCACAGGACCTCGGACCGGGACGGTTACATGGTCAGGGTGGTCAGGGCAGAAGGCCAGCAAAACAGTCGAGCCGGTCTGTAGCAGAGTTAGTCATTCCTAACACTTTAGGTCTCTGACCCCAAGCCTTTTGGTATGATTTTCTGGTCACAGGTGGCAATTCAGATAAAAAGAACTAAAATCTTGTATATATGAAGCTCCTGTCTGAGGAATGGATGGGCTCTGCTACCCGATCGTGACAGTAGCACGGCCGGATTCCTTTTCCTTGGCAGAGGGAAACAAATACTGCACATTTGGATTTCAGATGTCCTAGCTCAGATGGTAATCCCTGCTTCCTCCAATCTCTAAGCTCCCAACGCCTTCCCTTCCTAGGAACTCACATTGCAACTCTGCTGTTTGCACCGGCAGCTCCGCAGCATCCCTTCTTAGTTCTTGCTATCAGTGGTCAGTTTGTTGCTTGCTACCGAAATCCTTCCAGCCAAACCCACACACCCACTTCCATTCCTTCCGGTCCTCTCTCCTGTCAAGACTTTACTTTTGCATCTAACAAAGTCTAACTTTTGGCTTCCACGGATCGCTCCGTGATGTGGAACCCACCTAGCAATAAATCTGATATGGCAATCTTTGGGGAATAAAGGTGACCACAATATTATTCTGTACTATGTAGTTATCCAACATTTTGGTAATTTTTTCCCAGTGACTTTCTCCCCACCTCTGTCGTACATGATTTTGGGTGTAATAACAAGTATTCGACACGGAGCACTGAACTGAACCTTCACCCACGGCAACTATTCTCCAGCAGCCGTATCGCACCACAAAGCACATTCTCATCATGAGAGGAATCTTACCCTTTCACTGCAGTGAGGTACCTTTATCTGAGAACTGAAGACTAAATCCAGACTACATACTGTACAACACAGCATACTTCCAGCACTGTAGCATTACATCAAAATTAAAATACCTACTTTTCTCTGGAGCTGTAGCCACGTAAATAAAAATGTGGCCACGTCCCTGCCTTTTGCACTCCAGGGTGAGCCTGCTATGAGTGCTGCAGTGCTCTAACTCTTAAGTCGGTCCTTTGAAGCTCCTTTTCTGATCTCAGCCCAAATAAAGGATTGCTGACCAAAGCACAATGGCCTGCCTGGCGAGCACAAGGTCCTGAGGTCAGTTCCAAGTACTGAGAAAAAAGAAACCACAAATTATGAAATAGAATCTTGGGCAAGCTACTTACTTGTGTCAAGCTTTTGTTCATTCAGCTATTAAAGAAAAGGAACATGGATAATTCTAATCTTCAGTGTTGTGACGATGACTAAGATTTTTTAAAAGTATTATAATGCCCAATGCCTACTCATGAGAGGAGGATAAAGCACCTTTTTCACACTACTGCGGCAGTAGAAACTGGCCACATCCTCCTGGGAGGCAAGCTGCAATTTCTACGTAAAGGCACAAAATGTTATTTATTTAGTATTTATTTATTTAGTATTCTTTCATCCAAGAATACTAGTTAGTGTATTCCAGGATTAACACAAATAGTATTTGTCTATCAGAGATTGGAAATCTCCTAAAATTTCCATTCCACTAATAGGAATGGCTAAATGGATTATAAACTATGGCTGACTTGCTTAAAGGAGCATGTACTGAACTGTGCAGTCCTGTAAGGCATACGCTTTGTCTTAACAACAGGAGCAGAACGTCATGTTCAAAGAACAGCTACAAACCACGTATTGAACACTGCACACCACTGCCTTCTTCCACTTTGGGCTTATATTCACAATACCTAGCACAGGTAATTTACAAAGAACAGATAATTTTGTCTTAAATTTCTGGAGGCTGCAAAGCCCAAGGTCAAGGGGTCTGTAGTTAATGAGGACCGTCATTTCTCTTCTCTTTTGGAGAAGAGCTTATGAGTGAGCAGAAATAGTGTGCACGTCAGAGAGCGAGAGCGAGAGAGCAGGCAAGGAGGGAAGGGGTGCAGAGGCAGCAAGCAGCACCAGGAAGGCACTGCGCTTACCCAGCACCAACCCCCCTCTGCAAGGCAGCGCTGCCTTCAGGAAGACGGAACCCCGCCACCCATCCCCTCCCGAAGTCCTGCCTCTCAGCACTGTTGCCTTGGGGATTGAGTTTCCAACACGAGAATTTTTTTTTTTTTTTTTTTTTTTTTTTTTTTTTTTTTTTTTTGTATTTTAGGGAAAGGTCTACAGGGTGTTCAGGGTCTCACTACTAGATCATACTTGTAGTGATTCACCTGTTTGCAGCCTCCCAAGAGCTGGGATTACCGGGCGTGCCACCACGCCCAGTCTCAGTCTGCAGGCCGGGATCCAACAAAAGAGCTTTGAGGGGCAGGGTCAGATCCCAGCAAGCACAATCGTACATGAAGAGAAAGCAATGTTTAAAATTATACATAAAACTTTTAGTGAAAATGACATGCAAATTCATGAAGAATTCCATATTTTACAAAAAAGGAAACAAATATATAATAATTTTATAGCCCAAATGTAAATAATATCACTTATCAGAAAATGTGTAAAATCTAACCCCAATAATCTGATGCAGAAGTATTATTTGCAACAGTCCTCCGTGCATTATTTCCTTAACAGCCTGTGGAATATTTATTTTGTCACAGCTTTAAGGACTGAGCAACTGAGGCTGGATTTGGACCAAGCCATCCCGATGCCACGTGAGCAGCGCCGGCTTCCCTCAGTGCGGGGCCTGCATGTGCGGCGCTTCCCCCGCACTGAGCTGCCTTCTACTTACTCCCTCTGTGGCAGCAAAAGCAGCTAAGCATTAAAATACAGCTTTATTAGAATCCCGTTCCGCGTGCTTGCGAGAGCCAAGCCCGCATATCGTTATTTTGCATTTCACTGAGTTTTCCTAATGACGAATTTTGACTGCAAACCCTTTTCAGAGTGGAGAGTTCAAATTAAAATGTCAATTTTGATACAGTGAAGATGCCTTAGTTTCAAAATATTTAAGGAAAATATTTTCATTAAAACCAAGATGATTGGATGTTAGCGTATGCAAGTGTCATGATAAGTTCTATCATTCAGTAGAAGATTTCAGGCCTTACTACACAAATCTTGAAACTTGATATGCACAAAAACTTGAGTTTAAAAAATATGCATGTGCATATATAAATCTATGTAAAAATCTTAGAGCCCCTGCAACAAGTTCAAGTTCCTTGTACTAAGTGTGTGAAGATCCATGATAATAATACAGTCCCTTGACAAACATTCTCCAACAATTATTGGCAGTGGTAACATCAGTTAGAATTTCCTTATATAAAAAACGACCCAGGGCCGGCCAAATAGCTCAGCAGACTAAAGTGCCTGTCCAGGCAGGCACACGGATGGGGGATCAATCCCTGGCGTGCCGTGCCAGCCCCATCCCCAGGACCCACTGAGCCAGTGACTGAGATTGGGCGTGGTGGTGCGTGCCTGTAATCCCAGCACTTGGGAGGCTAAAAACAGGAGGATCACTACACGTCTGATCTGTGTAGTGAGACCCTGTAGACCCTATACTAAAATACATAAAAAAAAAAAAAAAGACCTGCTTTGTGGTATTTTTCCTTTTTAGAATATCGAAGTAATAGACTACAAACATTCACTTCAGTCTAGGCTAGCTGTCTTAAGACAGACAAAATAGGCATAGGTCTGTACTACCTACCATTACTTACAAATATATTCTGATTTATGATTCCCCCCACCCCACCCCGAAATGGCTAATCGCTTCATAAATAGCTCTGAGATCCTGACCTGGCGGACACGTTCCACTTAGCTCTAGGTGACGCCTGCAGTTGTCTCTAAAGGGAAGGGTAAGCAATTGTCTGCTGAGTCCTGGTGCAGCCCGGCCAGCCTCACTTTCTGTTCCTCCGCCAGCGACTCGGCCGCCTCTGGTTCCCACACCATGCTGCCCGCTGCCTCGGCCTCTGGAAGAGTCGGCGTGAAGCGTGCAGTGCCCTGGGCCGCTCCCCACTACGACGTACTTCGGCTTTTGGAAGTTTGGGGTGCGCCCGGGAACCTCAGCTGCGCGTGATCCTGCTACGAACTCGAGGGGCAGCAGGTCCTCTGAGCTCCGTCACCCACACGCCTTGGTTCATTTCATCCCTTCCTTCCTCCCCCTGAATGGTCCCGCCTTATCTTTATCCCAATCACACCCACTCTGTAACCAAGTTGAAAAATCACCCATCCACGAAACTTAATCCCTTAATTGAAGCGATTTCTTCTTCCTGTACATCCAGTGCTTTTCCCCGGCATACGTTTCTAGCTGTTTATATATAATTCCTCGGCTTCTTTACTTTACAATAAGCTGTTTTAGGTCAAAGGACCTTTTTTTTTTTTTTTTTTTTTCACCTATCTCTGCAGTTTAGACATTGCTAAGACGTAATACTAAATCAATAAATCAATAAAAAGTGTAACAGCCAGCGGCGTCTAGGAGAACGACCCACCGAGCGCGCGTCTCTTAGGGGCGGGTTCACGTGACCACGCTCCACCTTGACCGCGCCGAAGGGTACCTCCGAGGAAGGGCGCTCCGGGGGGAAGAAAGCTCAAGATGCTAACTGCCTACCGGCATTTCTCAGGAATCAGCTAAATGAGCTATAAAACCTTAAATATTTTCTAAATCAAAATGCCACGCTTACCATTTTCCCCGACTACAGAAATTGGTTTGGAGAAAAACCTTCCGAAGCACTACTTTACATATAATAACGGCATCTCAAAAATCGAACATCCTAAGTGGCCGTGTCTCATAAAATTGTAAGTAAACATGCCTTTATAAACGTGCTTCAAGTTTATAAGGCTTTTAAGGAAAAGTGATATATATTTTATAAAGACCTATACTTCATACTCTTAAAAGGAAAAACTTTAAAACTTCGAACGCGAGATTTATCGCCATAAATTAATGGGCGGCGCTCGCAGCGTGCTTCCTGGACGCCGGAACTGGGCCTGGAGCCTGCGTCCTTATCCCGCTAAGCCTTCTCCAAAATACCCGTATAACTTGGAGCTGTCGGGGGTTTGCGACGGGAGCAAGGAGACCTGGAGGGCTGGGGCGACGGCCCAAGGACACTTAGCGGCAGCATGGGGATTCCAGCTTCTGTGTGCCAATTCTTCCTTCCTAAAAAAAACCAGACCCTGGTGTGCTCAGCAAAAGCAAGAGCCGTGCAAACAGGCGAGCAGAAGGAGCAAGAAAGGAGGCCTAGAGCACTGGCTGAGCCAGACGAGGCCTGTCTGTGCTGGGGGACCCAGGCCGCTTCTCGCTGCCCGCCCTGCACACAGGGCTCTGGGCCGCTAGGGGCAGCTTCGTGCTGCGGTGAGGGGCCCCCGGGGTGCTGCAGAGGAGGCCTTGCATGCCCCATGGGAGGAGCTGGTGGCTACGGCCAGCGCCACCACTTTCCTATGGCCGTGCTCGGGGTGTCCTTGTGGCTCTCTCGTCGCTGGGTCAGCGTCCAATTCAGTGAAATGCGCGGACTGATTTTCCTGTAACCTGCAGATTGTGCTGAAGGCACTCTTTGTTGTTCTTTAAGTCTTCTCACCAAACATCTTGACAGCATTGTGCATACCAGAGACTAACAGCTCAGATTCCGAAGGCTTCTGCCCACTAACAAACACCTGACCCCAGCTGCTCCGAGCACCCTGTCGCCCCACACGTGTGCCACACGCGCCTCAAGGCTGTGCAGAGGGTCCGTCCACTGGCCCTGCCTCCCTCAGCTCTGCCCGCAGCCTGTGCCCCGCCCGCCTCTCCATTATCCAGGGATAGTGGGGACCGATTGTATTTTCCTAGAGCAAGGCTTCCTGAAAGCAGAGCCCTAGGTAAAAGGCCTGATTCTGAGACCTGGGATGCACAGCACACGGCTGCTCTT
>NW_004524824.1:1766650-1793200 GCF_000260255.1 Octodon degus
ATATTTCCTGTAATCCATCCGCCTAGAGCACTGCTGGGACTTCATGCGGCGCCCTGAACACGCCTCTGCCTTCGGATCCGTGTGCGGTTCGGGTAATGAGCTCAGCTGCCCGAGGACCAGGGCAGAATCTGAGCACTGCTGATGAATTATTATCTCCGTGTTGACCAATAATAGCCAGGGACGTTACAGATTTGTAGAAAAATGTCTCCAAGCTCTACATTGTTGGTGAGAAAGAAGCATGTTACTTCGCAGACACAAACCGCAGTTGATTGTATTTCTGTGCACAATCTTTAGTCCCCAGGAACAAAATGTTTATAATCACCTTCCTGCATGCGAATTAAAGAAGAAAAGTAATAAAACTAAGAGTCTATTTATAACTCAGAAATTACTTTACAAATATTTTGACATGTTGATTCAGATATCCGCACTAATGAGCGCACTCCTTATAGCTCATGCGTAGCTCTTGTGCCTCACATTGGCTGATTTATAGAGATACCTTGCTTATCTCTCCTTTTGTAGAAAGCTAGAATTAAAGAGTCTAACCTTTGATTACAGTACAAAATTTTTTAAAACGTAAGACCATTTATGTTTTCCAAAAGATCTGCTCAGATGTTGCACTTGTAATCATATGCTATTTTGCTATAAATACAGAAAAATATAGGACATAGAGCAAATGCTAAATATACAATCTTGCAATGGAACTATCACTAAAATGGGATTTTTATTGTTAAAATCTTCCAGAGAGCATGCTGCATTTATGAGAATAAACTGCTGTGGTCTGTTTCATCTACCCCTGAAATTATTTTGTCAGCCTCTTTAACTATCTAAGTATGTTTTACAGTTGGAATTAAAACCCAAAACTTACCATTAGTATTCTTATAAATCTTTGATAGAAAATCTGTGTAGCAAAGAAAGGAAAGAAAATTTCTTCTCAAACAGCAGCTTCCCACAACTAAAAACAATGAATCAATGGTGCAATTTATATAGTTTGCAGAATTTACAGTGTTTCTATTAGTGAGCTATCAGGAAAGAATTAATAACCAAATCCACCAGAACAGCTTGGTCATGCTTCGGGCGGCGGGGCGCACACTTTCTTCCTGCTCCTGTACCATTCTACAATGGTTGCTGAGTAACATTAGCATAATCCTGAATTATTAAGAAAATTAGGGGTCAGATTTACTTTCCAGGAGATTTCAGCCCCTGTGAATCAGGCCAGAGAGAGCCGCAGCATTCCAGATGTGAGCTGGTGGTAGGTGTAAAGTGCGCCCCGCGGAGAGCCTGTGCACAGTAAGGAAAGAGACAAATTACCCAGGGCTATTACTGTCATTAGTTCCATCAGCTAGGGAAGCCCTCCCACGGCATTTTCAGTGCAGCGTGGAGCGGCCCTGGGGCTTATCACATCTCGCAGGGGGTCGTCTTCTGCCGGGCATAGTCACATAGCTTGACATTTCAGTAAAAAAAAAAAAAAAAATCTGGGCCCTTATTCTTCATGCAGGCTTCTGTTTCCCACTCTCCAACCAGTAGCTAAAATAAAGAGAGCCAGCCCTCTGAAGGCTGCAATCATTCACGCGGCGGCGGAATGGCCGGCCTTTCTAGAGGTGCGCGGGGTTTCTCGCACGTGAGCAGCTGTGAGGCAGGGACAATAAGCCTCTGCTACTGTATTGTTCCAGGAGCTCCTCTGAGGGCTGCTTCCATAATCTTGTGAATATTTTGCCATAATTAAAAGGCGAGCCTCCACAGCCAGACATGTGAGAAAACAACAAGACCATGCGCAGCAATGCAAGGGGAGCACTTGTTCAGACTACACAAAGGGGCACAATCTGTGAGGAGAGCGGAAGGACCAGCCGGCCTAGCAAAGCCTTTGTGCCGAGATGCCGGGCTCTGCAGACACACGGGGACGACGTGTCTTGTAAGATGATAAATAAAGAAGAAGAGATAGATGGAGAGGGGGATAGGTAGATAGATAGAGCTATAGATACAGATGCATATATATATAATTATTCAGGAATTTACGCTTGAGAAATTCATATGCAAAAAATAGTCTGTGGTATGGTGCTCAGAGTTTTAAAAATTATTTTTAAATTGTGTGCTAAAATTTCTTCAGTGTTGCATTTTCTCTTCAATTAAAGAAAGAAAAATATGAGTATAAATGCATTCACATAAAACGCAGTAACGAGAGAAAGTAAACAAACATAAACGTATAAAGCATGGCCATCCTACCTAGAGACGAGTTAAGAAAATAAAGATTCAGCAGCCATTTTAACGGGGAAAAAACCAAAAGATTCAAAGAGCTCCCACTTGGTTTATTTAAGAGAAGAACACTTTTCTCCAGCCCATCTTAATAAATACTCCCCCACATGTTTGATGGCGTAGCAGGGACCCTGCAAATTAATCCATTAAGTGCTTCTAATACCAGGAAGCACACGGCTCAGAGATAGCAAGCAGCATACCCAATGTCGCCCAGCAAGCATCTGTGTCCAAACTGCCTAACTCTATGACCTCAGCCACCAAGGTACAGCTATCATTCAGTCTGTCTGTCATTCTTTTTTCTTTCTTTTCTCCTGTTTATCATTTTTAAGTAAACCCAAGTACCATTTTGAAATAGCCCTTTTTTCTGTTTCTCCCCTCGCTGTTAGCTCCTAATAAAACAACGTGCTTCTCTCTTTTGACAGTTCTCAGATCCCGGTGCGCTTGAATCCACAGCCAGCAAACACGCACGTGAGTGCCCACAATGCACTGCGTTTGCGCAAGGGACATAACGGAGACAAAAGCAGAGCCCTTGGAGCCCGAGGACTGGAGGCGACACAAGGGCGCGGCAGGCTAATGCAGCGGGTCAGGAGAGCGCATGGTGGACACGCGGGACCGCAGCTTCTGGAGGAGCCAGCGAGAAGCTGCAGGCTGAACGGGAAGAGGCCTGGGAGGAAACAACCCCAGCGGAGGGCAAAAATGAAAAGAAGACAAAAACAAAGCTAAACATGATGCATTCCAGGAACCAGCGGGACGGGACGTAGCATGTGATGATAGCTGTAGCTTTAACCCATGCGCTGTCCTTGAGGATCGGGAGTATTTGCTTTCATGGGAAACATCGGCTCTAGATCTCAAAGAGCAACACTTGATGGGGTTTCCCGATTCCATGTCAACAGCAAAGACTGCTATGTGAACGGGGCTACCTACATCAGCGCTGCCGGACAATTTGGTGATGCAGCTAATTTAAGTAATTGCTGCAAATCCTGGGACCGAGAGCAAGCGCTCATCGTTAGAAATGACTTTGCTCTTCTATAAAATTCTCCTGTCCTGTATGTTTGTAGATGAAAATAAAAACTAACGTAAATTATCAGTTACTCTGGTGCCTGGCACACAGGAGATGCCCACTCAGAGCAGCCATTGGAAAGTTTGCAATCGAGTCTGATTGCAACCTGCAATCAGATGCCCCGTAATCCCAATGCCTGCAATCCCAATGCCTCGTAACCCCAACTCTCCAGGAAGCTGAAGCAGAGTGTCACAAGTTCCAGCATAACTGGGCAGTTTGTGAATTAGCAGGACCCTGTATGCGAATAAAATACAATAGGCTGGGGAGCTAGCTCTGGGCCAACTTCAGTCCCAGCACTGAAGGACAGTATTTGGAAAGCCAGATGACCTGAAGTCTGAATTTAGTGATGAGGCAGGAAGAGCCACTTTTTTATCTGCCTCAGTCTTGAGCACAACCTGCCTAGCTATTCATTACTTTGTTGATGGCAGAGTTCAGTTTTCAAGTGATTCAGAATGCGTACTATTTTTTTCCTATTTCACAACTATTTGTGTTTGATATAAAAACATGCATTGTGGATTACCAGCTACCAGTCCTAGCAGAGCCCTAGCTCAGTCAAGGGAAGGTTCCTGAGGAGGGCGTGGGGTGTGCCTGGCTGAGCGGCAGGCGTCCCCTCAGTTCTTCTCCACTACCCGTCGTCCAGGCCTCCATCTGGCTCATGTGAGGCTTCCTGCAGAGCTGATCTGTCCAGTGCCAAGTGTCTGGGTCTCTGGTAGAGTGCCTGGCTGTCATGAATTTATCTGGGCATGTTTCTTTCTGAGTTAATTAATTGCATTATGCCTTACAAAACTCAGCCCTTCATTTAAATCTGCAATTTTCCAGAATGTGTTGCATCTGTATTCTTGTTAAGCACTAGGGCTTTCTACTCTGAGGTAGTGAGTAGTAAGAAAGGGAGAGCGGGTAATAAGAAAGAAAATGATTCTTATTAACTCTGAAATATAAAAATAGATTTTTCATCATTTGTTTCATGAAATGGTTCTTTAATTCTGGGAGAAAACCAACTATGTGAAATCAAATGTATTCTGGATTTTTGTGGTGTTTCTTTCCAAATATATAATCAATGGGCTCTCAGCTTCTGGAGGAGCCAGCGTGAAGCTGCAGGATGGACAGGAGGGGACTGGGTGGGTGGAAGGAGCCAGGGAGGAAACAACCCTAGTGGAGGGCAAAAATGAAAAGAAGACAAAAGCAAAATAAAACAAGATGCATTCCAGGAACCAGCTGGACCTAGCGTGCGATAAGAGCCGTAACTTCAACTACTGCCTTGGCCTTCTTGAGGATCAGGAGTATAAAATTCATAGCTGTAAGAGAAAAATCATGTTTCCATTGATACACCTCATGTATCTTTTGAAAGTTTATGGAGTGAACAGAAGTGATAGTTGATTCAGGAAAAAAATTAAGGTCTTGTTTAGAAAGCACTTCGTATGCCAGTCTGGATTGTGGACAGAAGGCAGTCACTAAAGCACGTGCTATCACAGAAGAGAGTTCATTTTATTTCTGTGTGTACCTTAACATGATCAAAATTAGAGCTCAGAAAAGAAAAAAACAGAATCGATAGTTTTGGGGGAGATTGCACTAAAGAAATCTATACAATTAAACATTTTCAGGCAATGTAATCAACTACTCGGAAAATCCTTTGTTTTGTCCTGATACACTTTTCTATGCTAATCCTGGGCATCCGCTTGCTGGGGAGGTGAGCTATTCCTTTTTACATCCTTTACGCTGACCCACAAAATCATCAAATAAGGTCTCTCTTCTTTTCATATCTCTGTTTACTTAAAAATTCATAATCTATCCTCTTGAGTAAACTGTAAAACATTGGGTGGGAAATAATTAATCTTCTGAAATTATTTTGAGCTACAAAGAATAGCAAACCCCATGTGTTCACATGTATTCCTAGATTTAATCTTTATTTTCCCCAATGAGCTTGCATTGCAAGCATACCTATAGCTCATATACCCTATAATTTTGCACAAAAGCAATGTAGAACTAGGAGGGGCCATAAATTCTTGGTAGATATCCATTGCAGAAAAGCCAAATCATGGCAAAATATCGCTGATTGTCCCTTACCATGGATACCTTAGTGATGCAAAATAATTTACTACCTGGTTGATTCTCCAGTGTTTTCAAACTGGTAATGTGTATCCATTACAAAATATATACGGACTTTGCTTCTTGGATTTCTAAAGCTCAACTGACTTTTTTTTCGTGTGATATTGAAACCTGCTGCTTTGTGTTCAGGCTTTTCAACTGAGTTTTTAATAATTTGCTAATTCCCAGCCCAAGGAATACCACCTTCTGATGAGGCATTATCTAGTTTAGTCTAGACTAAGGTCAACAGAAGGAAGCAAATTGTTGTGTAATTACCTCTCTGTACTCACCTTCTTTGACAATTTAGCTCCAACCTCTGGGAGATTACATCTAATTGGTTTGTCTACAGAGATTGTGGAATCTTGAAATTTCTTGAGTATAGCAAGCCAGACAGCGAAAAAAAGCTGAAAATCTTTTAGGCAGTTCCGTCTTGCACAAATCATCCAACAGGGTTGAGACGTCCCAGCCTCTAGCACTGAAGTCGTTCTTCACAGGCTGGTGACTGGTCTCAGCAAGTATTCTGGTTATCAAAGTAGAGCTCTGGAGAATCAGTACACTCAATAAATGTCCAATAACAACAGTGAAGAGTTAGATGAACTATATTTAAAATACTCCCCCCCAACTCCCCTCCTAAATCTGGCTTCCATCTTTGCTGCTTTATGGTATTTAGTGACCTTCATTCAGCCAAGTTCAAAGGCATTTTTTCTGCTCTTATCTTCCTTGATCTTTCTGATGTGTGAGGCCCAGCTTTTCTTACCTGCCCCTTTGAAGACTTCTGGCTTCAGCTCCTGAGACATTTCTATTGTCTTTTATTTTTCTTCACCATCACCTGATCTCTCCACCTATTTCTCACATTTATGCCCTTTTTTATTTCTACCTCTCCAGTCTCTTATCTTTCCTGCACCATACCCTCGATGAATTTCGACTTGTGTCTTCATGCTTTTAAAATTTTACCCAGAGTTTTTGGTTCACTGAGTTATGTAGGTGAATAACACAAAGATACAGCTCTCTGTATAGTCTTCGATGTATCAAGGGTACATCCACATGGAGCTCCACAGTTTCAGTACAGAATCGGCACTTTTCTGAGCGGCTACATCTTCAAAGGGGACCTCCTCAGCAAAGCTGGGCATGATTGCGCCAGCTCGACTTCGCTATTACTTCCTCTGTTCAATTCCTCATAGCACCTGTCTCTACCCTTGTTATACTATATACTTCTGCACATCTGTCTCTCAAATATGAAAGCGTGGAGTCGTATTTGACTTCTTACCTAGTGCAGTGCTGCAGTCTATAGCCAGTTCTAAAGCAAAGTTCTAAAGCACAAGCAAAGTCTTGGGTCATGTAATAAATTTGTCACATCATAATTCTGTAGTTTAAAGAAAATAAAAATGTATTCTCCATTACCGTGTGAGCTGAATGTTTCACATTAGCAGGCATCTCTGGTCACCGGATTTTTGTGGGTGCTGGATCTTCTACCATGTTTATCTGCCATCAAGTTACTGCTGTCTCCTATCTAATTAAAGCTGAGCCTCAGTGGTACCAGTTTAACCAATTAAAGCAAAAGCAACAACACAAAGAAGGTGCACTCACTACCCTGAAGTCTACACCTACAGCAGGACACCTGCTCACCCACCTAGTTCTGATGTGCTGCTAGACATCTGCGGCTGACCCCACTGCAAAGGAGCTGGGTGGGTGCTGAAGCAGCAACGCGAAGGGACATCTGAGCCACAGCTACCAGCCCCTGCAGCACAGCCGTGTCGCCGCCGAATCTTTCAGACTAATCCCTTCCTTTCTTTTTTATGCCTGCTATAAGCAGCTCCATCCTCATGATCCTTGCCTGGTTATTTTCCCATCCTTCAGCCTTGCATCTCTCTGTACCAGCTGACCTTGTTCCACAATCCAAGTTACTTTTACAAATTATAACTGTGCATCTTAATTTCTTGTCTCAAAATAGTGTGTGAGCAGTGCCCACCTCTGTCGTGTCCAGCACATTCAGGGCTCATTATTCTCCACAACTTCACAAGGTTAACTTTTAAGAGACCAAGTCACTGTTGCCCACACTATTAGGTACCCCTTTTGTCTTTTGTTCCTAGAGTGTGTTACAGTGAACACTTGAATTTCTCAGATATATCGGGCCCAGCTTAAGGGGCTTTCAGGTTGTGTCAGCTGGTAAAATAGAAAAGTCACAAAATGAAACAACAACCTGAACTTCACTTAAAAGAAATCCGTACCAAGAGCACAAGGATCTCAGCAATAACTTCTCTATAATCCTTCGGTGCAAGCCCAGCTGCATGACCGTGGTTCTCAATATACGTTCTGGGAAGGCTTGGGGATGACACTGAGTCATTTTGGAGGTTCTGTGAGGCCAGAACCCTCTTAGGGTAATGTGACATTATTTGCCTTTTTGATTTTCACCTCCTCCCAAGCAGGCAGAGGGTGCGAGAGGCAATGGGATGTAGCCTCCTTACCACACACAGAGAAAACAGCCATGAGAATTCTGCCGTCCAGTAAGTCAGACCCTGAGAAGAGTTATGAAATAGAAAATAATGCTAGTCGTCTCCCTATTTGATAAACTCTCGTAATTTTTCATTAAAGTCACTTGCGTTAGCCTGGCACGGGGGCGTATGCCATAATTCCAGCACTCACGAAGCAAAGGTAGAAAGATCTAGAGTTTGAGACCAGTGTGAGCAAAATAACACCTAGCCTTAAAAAAAAATTTTCAAATAAGTGTTAACGGGGGACTGAGGAGATGACTCAATGGAATAAGCGCTTCCCTGGCAAGCACAAGGGCATAAATTCAATCCCCAGTTCCACCAAAAAAAATATAAATAAAATAAAATAAATAAGTGTTAACTTGTGGTGAGTAGCGACTCACTCTAAGTAAATTCATATTTTTAAGTTCCCATTTTTGATTCGTCACAGAATAAGTAGTCATAGAGGACCACCATGAACAGAAGATTTCTGAGGTCCTCAAGAATTCCTGAGTATATCTGTTTTTGCTGTTTTCCGCCACCATGAACTATTGCCTTCCACCCTGTGTCACTCTGCCTTGAAGCCAGCCAAGTATGGACTGAAACCTCCACAAACTGTGAGCCAAATAAACCTTCCCTAAAAAAAAAAAAAGAAGAAGAAAAAGAAGAAGAGAGTCGGCCAAACAGCTCAGCAGATTAAAGCGCCCGCAAGCAGCTACCGGGGCTGGGGCTCGATCCCCGGCCCTTGCTCTGCCAGCCCCGCCCCGGGCAAGCGTTGAGATGGCGACTGAGACTGGGCGTGGTGGTGTGCGCCTGTAATCCCAGCTCTTGGGAGGCTGGAAACAGGAGAGTCACTAGGAGTCTGATCTAGTAGTGAGACCTGAACACCCTGTAGGCCCTTCCCCAAAATACAAAAAGAAATACATAAAAAGAAATTCTGAGTATAAAACAGTGCTTAAATCGAGTTTGAGCTGGGAGTGGCGGCGTATTCCCGTAACTCCGTCTAGCCAGGCAGAGGATCACAAGCTGAGAGCCAGGGTGGGCAGCACAGGGAGCCCCTGCCCCAGAACAGACCGGGGCGGGGGCAGCCTCAGTGTGAATCCCGGGGTGGATGGGGCGTGGGCGCGCTGTTCGAGGTGTCCACCAGCCCTGCCCCGGCTTGTGCCGCCCACTCCCTCGGCCTTCAGCTCGCCCCTCCATTACGATAGGCCGTTGGACATTTGCCAAGACGCCGGACTGAGAATTGTGCGGAGAAACAGGTAAGAGGGGCAGCAGGAACACAGGCTGCGGCAGCTGTCGCGCAAGACGGAAGCCAGCCCGAGCGGTAGGCACAGGGAAGCCTGAGGCAGGGCAGGAACGGCCACGCAGGCTTCTCCTTCTGAAGAAACTGACCCCACCCCATAAAGGACTCCTATCTACAAAAGGGACGCTCAGAGTCTGCATGGCGACTCTAGGCCATCTCAACTCCAGTAACCGAAACTCCGTTCAGAACATGCAGCCCTGACTGTGTGTTCCCTTGAACCGTCACTCAATTCTGTAATGTCACAGGCTCGAGTGTAACGCCAGCCACTTAGCTTTGCCCTAGAGAAAACGCTGTGCCACACCCGAAAGCTGCCGTAATGCGCATCACAAATGCACACATTAATCCACAAGAGTGAGTTCACAGAGTGCACTGCCACAACAAAACGAGCACACGTAAACAAAGCACCACTCGCATCCTAGTCAATAATTCAACAGAAACAGCTTCCTATCTAGAGGGTCTGTGAATGTGCAGGTATTTCTGGAGGAGCAGGTCACGAAGGCTTGCTCCTACAGTTGTAGAAGGTGTGGAAAATATTTTCAGATCTTTCATTGTTATATTACATTTACTTTAACAGTCAGTTCTAACCCTGCCGTTTCTTCTGCTTATCTTCACTTATGGCATTAATACATTATCTGGGCCGAGAGGTGATCAAAAAAAATTTTTTTTTTTATTGTTCTAGCCCTAGCACACTCGCTGCAAAGATATTTGTTATCTGAAATATTTCCACGACCCTTTTTGCACATGACATGCAAGGAGAATTTCCATTAACATTAATGAGACTTATGAGTCTATACTGATGGAATAATAGAACTAAAAGGTGAGTTTTTATTGGCAGTAGGCCAGCCCACATCCAACTGTCAACTTCCGGTAGTAGGGAGGATTTGCCTGTGCATAAGATGCAAGCAGGACTCCTGCTTTGGAAGTTGTAAAGACTTTAAGAACACAGCATAGGCTTAAAAATGGGAAATGTACTTTGATACAAAAACAGAATTTCAAATAGCAATCCCAAAATATTTCCACACATTATTGAAAGGAACAGAGGAATGACTTCGCCATTTGTGAGCAAGTTTCCTGCTCTGGAAGATGCTAATTGTTATTTTCTATGTCGGGCCTGCAGAGTCAATAAAAGTGAACTGCAACACTTTGTAAATAAAGCTTTGCATTTTATTTTGTGAATTAAATCTTGAACATTACTTGGTTTTCCAGGCTATTCTTATTTCAAGTATTTCTCTTCCATGACTAAAATTCTTAGGCAATTTAATAAAATGTCTTATTATAGTAAACACTATGTTATATCCCAAACTTGAAATGAAGGTTGCAGTACCTGAATCCATAAAGTATCTCTCCTTTAAAGAGTTAAAACACACAGTCTTCAAGCATATTTGTCCTTTTCACAAATCCAGCTCATTTTTTCTATTGTCTCCCAATCCTCCCAAAACTCTAACATAGATTTTCTTTTGTTAAACTTGTTCTAAAGTCAACATCCTGGTTATAATTTAGAAAACAGTTCTCTAACAAATAATCATTGCAATTGTTAAGTCAAAACATGGTTTTTTTCCCTGAGTTGTGGGCAATTTTTTATTTATTTATTTATTTATTTATTTTTTACATTGGGTAAAAGACAACATTTAAAATGGACAGGACAAGTACCTTAGGTTACCAAGATAACTGCAGTGTAGAAACTGCCCGAGAAATGTTTTGCAAATACTCTGTTGTGCATTGGCTAACTTGTTTACAGCTTTATATTATCAAACTGTGGAAAATAGATAAAACATTTAGAAAAAAAATGTTACTTTAAAAGCTATTAGGAAAAAGTAAAGTCTTTTACGGCCCCTAAAAGTTATTTCCCACCGTACCTTGCTTTATCATATTCCATGGCCTGTCTCGTGTATTATCTCTCCATACCTGCCAAACTGGGCAGGTTTCAAACAACACATTGTGTTTGTGACAGGCCAGCATAAACAGCAAACTTCACCCATGAGAACAAGCAAAGCCAGTGCCTGAGTGACTTTTCAGGGTTATTTTTTTTTGGAGGAAGAGTTAAAAAATATATACATCAAAGCCATCTGACTCCAAAGAATCCTTCCACACAGTGACGCTAAGTTTTGTCCAATTTTGTCCTCCTGTGTGGTGACACACAGCTATGACCAATAGGGAGGAAAAGCACAATTATTTGCGACGTTGCCAAAAGTTGGAGGTGGTTCTGTGGGTATTAATGCTGCATTAGGAACATAATCAACACGTCCTCACCTGCATGGAGGGTTAGTTTCCAGAGGGAGTATTTTCTATTCTCTTCTGACATGCATATCTATAAACTAGAACACGGACTAGAAAAACGCAACTATAACATCACCCTTCTTTTTGGAAAAAGAAAACAAGTTATAGGACATAAGCAAAATCATAATGTAAACTTATTCAATTAATTTGAAACTCAAGCCCCCAAATCCTTGGTTGTAAATCCCCAAGGCCACTTATTTTACCCCAAAAGGAGCAGGACAGACTGTCTGATGGTGCCTGCGCCAGGGGACCGCAGCCCAGGCTCTGAGGCACCGGACAGGGGGCCGGATCGGGGCCCCAGCACCCCGAAAGTGGCCTGCTGGCTCCTGCTCAGGAGGGAGAGGCCTAGGCCGCGCGGGGACAACGTGTCCGAGATGGTGACACGAATTCTGGGTACATTAGGAGGAAAAGGCGAAAACGCAGGTTATTGCTGAACTAAATGATTTTATTGATCGCCGGTCAGAGCCCACTGACCCCGCAAGCCCCAAGCGGCGGGGGCGCAGGGCCGTCACTTCCAGGCAGCAGGAGGACCCTGGATTGGCCCCAGACGCCCGCCGCCTCCCCCGGGGTTCAGAGGCCGGGGCAGCGCCCCCAGGAGCAGTGCGCGGCGGGCGTCCGCGCCCCAGCTCGGCTGCGCCTCCCCGCCGATCCCAGCGCCTGATAAGGAGCCGCCGCCCGGCTCCGTCTAGACTCGGGCCGCGAGTCGAGCCGTGTTTGGATTAGCGACCGCCGGGACGGAGGGCCCGGGCACGCCCTCTCCCTCCCGGCGACCACCGGCCCTGCCCTGGGGACCCCAGGCTGACTGGCCTGCGGGGTGGCGGGGCGATTCGACCAGTGCGGGGTCCCCGCTCCCAGCCCTCGGGGTCCCCTCCCTGCCCTGGGGGTCCCCCCCGCCCCGCCCTCTCTCTCGCCCCCACTCCAGGGCAGAGGGTCGAGGGAAAGGTGCCTGCCCGGGCCTCGCGGGCGAGGTCGCCACGATCAGCGGGCACCTGAGTCCAGTCACGGACAGCAGCACCCCGAAAAGAACGCGAGCCTCGGACTGAAGGGCAGAAGGAGACGGTGCAGGGAGCCGGCCCAGGGGCCAGGCGACCCTTACCTAGGCTCTCCTAGAGGTCAGGTCCGCGCACCCTCCTCCCCACCCGGAAGCAGGCAATCAGCCTGCACCGTCCTCCCAAATCTAGGTGGCTCCCTAGAACACGCACACACACACACACACACACACACACACCACATACATACGCACACACAGGGTTATCTTTTTAGAATGCATTTGCTTGTCAATACTGAGTGCTTCTGCAGAGATAATTACCAAGAAAGATTTGCACCATAAAATGTTTTAACAGGCAGGATCAAGAAGCCTTCGGTGCAGTTCGGGGATGGGAAAGCTTCCTCCAGGCTGGGAACCCGGCTGCTGGGAGCCTTTGGCTTAAGCATCATAAAAATTAAAGTAACAATGCCAGCGGCGAACCCCAGCAGCCATCCAGGCCGCCCCTCCCCCGCGTCGCTCCCGTGACCCCACCTCTCTGTCTACACTTCAGAAGGCTCCGGAGGTGTGGAGAGACCCTCCGTCAGGGCTCGGGACATTGTAAGCTGTGAAGTTTATGTTTGTGGCGCCTGGACTCAAATAGCCATTCAGTGGCTTCCTCGGTTATCAAGAAAACAACAATCAGAAAAGATCAGTAAACAAAATCGCTGCCAGAGCCTCGAATTAACTACTTGCATTTCAGTTTAAAAACACCGAGTCACACTGTACAAGTTGCTTGCTTTTATTTCAAATCAGTAATGAAAATTCAAGAGTTAGGACCATCTTACAAAACAATGCTTTTAAAATAAAAGCACAAAAAGAATTCCTTCCTTCCTTCTTCAATGGTCCCTAACGAAAACTATTTGCCTTGTTGTGATTTAATCTTTAATTGTTGATTTGCAAAGAGAAAGTAAATAGTTCTTAATCAATAGAACTCAAGCTTAATTTGGATTATAAATTTCCTTCATAGAAGTTGACTAACTGAACTTTACAAATAAAAAGTAAATACTTTCCGTTAGTTTACTGACTTTAGGGATGAGATTAAAAACCTAAAGTGGTAGCAAGCCATACAAACATCTTTCTGGGGTTGACTAAGATTTTAAACTTACTTTTTTTTAAGAAAAAAGAAAACAAATTCACATGGGTTCTCTAATAGCGATGAATTATATATTACTATACATTGTGACAGCATTCTTGTTTGTGGCTTAAAAGCTCAAGTTCTAGAGAAATTGCTGCACTGCTTAGGTAACTTTCCAAGCACCCCGCCTCCCGGGCTAGAGATCGGGAGGGACACCCAGCCGAGGTCCTCAGGGTGAGCTGGGCAAGATGGTCAGCGTGAAGGCACCGAGAGGCTTTTAGAGGGCATGTGGTGCCCATGCCCGCGCAGACGCCAAAAGAACCAGAGAAATGATTCCAACCAAAGGAAAAAATGTCTTCCAGTATCATCCTCCTTTAAAAGGGATCTTTTCTGGTGATAAGAAAGAATCAAGTCTCTTCGATGAAAGAGAAAGAGAGACAATAGACTTAGAAGATGCTCTTCCTCTGAAACCATGGGGCGGCTTTCTTCTTTATAAAGACGGATACTGACACAGAGCCCCTGGCTGAGAGAGGATCTCAGGTGTTTCTAGTTACTCTAAATTTTAGCCTGCAAAAGCTGGGGAGATGTGTTATTACCGTGTGTCCAGGAGGAAGGATTCTGAGCAGCCAAGAAGGGGGGACCACACAGGACTGCACATGGGAGGAACCTCCCTGGAAGGGCAGATCTGCAGAGGTGCTTGGGGAGAAGGAAGGTGTGTGCCGAGATGATCCGCAGGCAAGGTGACGCTCGGAGGCACGACAGAGCTCAGGCCGAGCCTGGAGGGAGCAGACACACCTTGCATATGAATAATACAAGAACTAGAATGCTATCGACCAGCCATCCATTCTCAGCCGCCAGGCAACAAATATCTTGAATCCAGCAAGTGAAACCAATCATTCATCACCCCCTCCTAAGTTACTTGCTTAAATTCAAGCTGTGGGCTTCAGAATGGATGGAATATATATCTACGTATCTGTAGATCTATATACCTAGGACAGAATATATATCTGTATACCTAGAGATCTATAGATGTATAGATCATACTACACACTCCACACACACAAGCACACACCTCTAATCTCACAAATCAGTGCAATGCCAGGAGGGAAAAGGTTCATACACATGTGATCCTTTGGTCCCTTCCTGCATTCACAGCAAAAAAAAAAAAAAATTATTTGCTTTTTCCATCTCTGGGTCCTAAGGATTCAACTGTCCTCCAGGGACAAGGGTCACAGCTAGGGGCTCAGGAACTTCCCTAGGCTGGCACTGCGGGTCTCCCCACATGCTCCGTGGACCCACCACCCTTGCACACGCTTCCCTTCCTGATACTCCAACAAGGAAAGCCAACAAGGCAGACCAAGAGATGGAGCAAACGGGAAACTAAGATGTTGGTGACCAAGGATTAGAACAGCTGGGAGAGAAGAGAAAAGGGGCAAAAACTCCTTTCCAGGAGAAGATCTGTGTGAGACAAGAGCTAACTCTTGTTTTTCTCAACAGAAGACTACAAGCCACTATTACCGTCAGCCAAATTATTACCCCTCTGGCAAGAATTAGACACAACAATCAGAGTAATCAAGGGGCATGTCTAATGCACAGCAATATTTTCAATACAAAGTTTGTTTTTTCTCAGCCCCCACGCCAGAGGCTGTAATTAACCCGTTATGTAGAACGACGCCAAACAAAAGCCTAATTGCGGCTGGCTTTCCGATCCGCCGCAGGTTTGGAGACAGAGGACTCGGCTTTCGAGCCGGTGCCGCTCCCGGGACCCCGGAGCAGGCGGCGTCGCCCCCCACCTTCGGCTTTCAGAGTTTAAGGACACTGACCAGACAATGCACTCGCGTACAAATGTACCCGGTTCTGAGGAACCCGAGCCTCCAGGTCGGAAGGGGCAGGAGCGGCCGAGCCCAGGCCTCCTCCCGAAGCCCGGTTCCTACCCGGCCCGACTCACCTGGCTCCTGCTGTCGCTGATGGGGGTCTCCCACCCGAATCCCTAACTCGGATCGTCCCTCATCAGCCCCCACCCTCATGCTGCAAAAGGCGACTCCCCAGCACCTCCTGGGCCGCTTCTACCTGGGTCTGGGTTTTGGAACTGCGGCCGCGAAAGAAGGGGTGACTGGGAGGAGGGGTGCAAGGCCTAGAGCTGGGGCTGGGGAAGGCCGGAATTCGCGCCCCCCCCCCCCCGGCCTCCCTTCAGCGCAGATGGAGCAGCAGCTCTAGAACAGTGGTGACCCCCTCGCTGGCTGCACAAGTCTGCTTTTAGCAAGAGCTGTCTGGGAAGCACGGGTCATTTCAACAACCCAACCGGGAGACTCTGATATAATAAAGCACTTACTCTAAGAAAACACTGGCTCCAAGTCAAAGCCACTTTAGAGGCACTGTCTCCCTTCGGGGAGCAAGAGAGCGGGCCGGTGAGGACATTGCAGAACGAGGCAGCGTCTCACTTTCACAAATCCGGAACAGGATTGCACCTGAGCTAATTAAGGCTTCTCCAACCCACTGTGGTCCCGCTAGGGCACTGAGTCCCAAACTTGCAAATGCAGCCTTAGTTACTTGCAAAACAATATTGACTAGTGCATCGTGGGCATACCCCAATTTACATGCAATTAATTTCAGACACTTTAAAGCCTTGCTAATGTATAAAAGAGGGACCCTGAATCATCGCATTTATTTAGTTATCTATGCCAAACGTTTATTAGTGAAATAGTCCTGAAGATATAATTCTACATATGGCGCTTTGATTTCACATAATATTTAAGAAAAAAAAGACAAAACACATAAAATTAGACATATAATTCAAAGACCACGGTACAACCTTTATCTTATTTTTTTACTTCAGCAAACAAAAAAATGTCAAATGACATGAAAAGTGGCAAGTCTTCTGACAATAAATAATAAATTACTTTATAATTTTTGCAATGCAAGAGCAAACAAAAAAAAAGTTTCCTTTTTTTCCTCTTTATTTCCAGAGAAAGAGAAAACAGTCATTTTAACCAATAACTATACACATCTTTGGGGGAAGAGTTCTTGGACAGACACGAGTCAAACACAATCCCGACGCTTGTGGCAAAATAGAGGTAACCTTGTTGCAATGCTTTAGAAGTTGGTTTTTAAATCTCAATTCAAAAACCTTTAAAGTCGCTTCAGACTTCTTGATAGAGGATGGATCTCAAAAAAAAGGGCCAGGGAGGTGGCGGGTGGCAAAAGTACAAAGGAAACCAGCTACAGGACATGCTAAGAGACCCAGGATTTCAATTAACTCCTTGTTAAAGTCAACTAAAAACACTGCAAAGCAATGCAGCTCCCCGTGCTGAAAGCACTCTCTGGGCCCTGGAGCCCAGGCTCTTCCTGCTCTTCGCTGGAGCTCCTGCTCAGCAAGGCGATGGCCACATAGAACAGCACCATTGAGGTTAGGGTGGACTCGAAAATTCTGTTTCTGTTTTTCTCTAGATGTGCAGTGAAACAAAAAATGCTTTTTTTTTTTTTTGAGATCCTTGAATATAAATCCTCTACGTTTTAAAAACGTCTTTTTTTTTCAGTACTCCTAAGATCATTGAATAGTATTATGATGGGTCCTGGGTTCGTTCGTTTGTTTGTTTAATTCTAGTAAAATCCCATGATTGTCTTCACAGTGTTGCTACCATATCACCTTGTCATTAAAACAGACTTCGTGCATTTCATGGAGCATTCATTTCTTGATTCAGTTTTCCTTGACTGGGTCGTTAAATACTTTTGTTTCAGAGTTCAACAATATAATTTCCCACTTTCTCCAACAGGGAAAAAACGCATCTGAATGAATGTTCCTCATGCCTCAATAGGACTGGCTACCATGCTGTTGGGTGTGTCAGGGAGTTGAGAGGACATCGACGCTACTTCACTGCCAGTGGAATTAGAGCCGGGTCCTCCTTCTGAAAAATTGACCTGCGTGGAAGGCGAACAAGTCAATAAAGGAAGCTGTGACACTATTCATGAAGGTATAAGCTCAGCAAATTGCAATGTAAGTACAGGTGCTCCTGTAGAAACAGAGAGCCACACATTATGACAGGCTTCTAGAAAGCCTGTGAAGAGGTGAGAAGAAATCCTCTCACTTTCCTCTCTTCTTAAAGACCTCTGTTTTACTCCACCTGAATTCCCAACATTATGTTACATTCAATTATTTAAGACAAATGGCATCACAACTCTACCGTGCATGCTCAAAATAAAATTATCCTGCTGGCTACATGCTGCCCCGAGAGGAGCAAGCTCTGTCTCCAGGCGTCAAGATTCTCCGTGTGAGTTGGAAAACGCAGCACGCACATACATGCTCAGAGCACAGATGGGAGACTCGAGGACATTGCCTGGACAATGATGGATTCCTGGGAGGGCTGCCACTCTACCTTCCTTCTGGCTTCTGGGCCTCTTGTTTGGTCTGTCTTCCTCCCCCCTCTCCTCCCCCATCAAACACTTCTTTGGAAGAGATCATCACATTATAAATATCTGGCTTTTTCACTTAACTAAAAAAAAGAAAACTCTACGCAGTGCTGCTGCTGTAAGGCCCTTCCCACAGTGACACCCGCCTCCTCCTGCCTCCACTCACTCTGCTGAGCTCATCGCAGGATAACGTTCCAGAAGCACAAACCCTTGGCTGTCCCGAGCCTTCCCTGCCTTCCTTCTCCCTTCTAGGCTTTTGCTCAATTAACTCATCAGATCAGTAACTTTACAATACATTTTTTCCTAGCTCCAGCATCTACCTTCCTTTCCATCCACATTCCCAGTCTGCCTGTCCTCCAGACTGACCACCACTTACAGACTCCAACCTGGGGCCCATCCTCCCGGCCACTGGCCTCTGGCCAATTACCTAACTGTTGACACCAGGAAACAAATGGCCCCTTGCTAGATGTGAAGGCAAAAAGTGTCCTCAGTTAATGCTTTAGTTTTTTTGCTAAAAGGACAGTGCCTCCAGTTTTATAAAATAGGATTTTATAGGACTGATTAACACCTTAAGAAAAAAAATCTTAAGTACAAGTATGCCATATCATAAAGGACCTACATCACATTTAGTATTTTATTTATCTGGACCCTTAAAGCCTTGTGTAGCTGAAAAAAAGTGGGCTAATTCTCCCCTGGTTGTGTAAAAACAGGGATGCTAAGACAGGTTTTCACATATTCCATGAGAACTCTAATTGGTAGGGTGATGGTTCTTTTGCTACAGTGTACACATGTATATGACCACACGTCACCGTATCCAGGTGAAGCTGGAACTCATACTAAAAACAAGCTGAGCAGTCCCACACTTCTGGATAGTCACAGGAAGGGACACAGTAACCAAAGCATCAGCCACGGAGTGATTTACGTATCTCTTGATGTATTTAAAAACTGCACCTAGTGAGCTCCTGCAGCTCACTGACAAAAACATAGATTCTGTGTTATAACATAGATGCTTTACAATTGCTTTTATTTGGGCTCTGGAATGTCCCGTTCTCTGCATGTGGAGACGGGAGTAAACTCAGTGAATGCTGGTCCAAAGGTGTCCCTGAAGTCCCTACAAACTGGAAAAGCTGAGAGTGTATGCCTTTGCCACCCACGTGCACGCATCTTCAGGCATCCCATCTAGTTGCGCACTGCGGGGTTCATCTCAGGAATCCTCTTGGCTGACGGAAAATTCAGCCTGTATAAGCGGATTGCAGTCTCCTGAGCAGACTCCCACAAGGCTTGCTTCCCTCGTATCTGCCTCTCCTCTCTCTTGTGCCAGGCATGCTCTGGTACCTCTTCTCCTCCATCCAAGGGCCAAGGAGCACAGGCCCCCAGAATCTTGGGACAGGTGGGCCAGACTCCCTGCCTGCGGGGAATTCAGCCTTCTCAGTTTGGGAGCTGACACTTACCAGTTGTTGAAAAGCAGGCTGGTCTATGTCACTCTGCAAGGCGAAGTCGCTCAGTACTTTCCAAGGTGGCTGGTAACTTTGCACCTCAACTGGGTTAGCTTGCAAGCCACCATCGTGTCTCTCTGGACTGGCAGCCACCATGGGAGTTCCTGTCATTCCCTGGATATTCTGTGAATAACCCCCCACCCCAACATGTTAATGAGCAAACTACCTCCCTCCATTGTCTGCCCAGGCTAAGCAAATATACCCAGGTATTATCTTATCTGTACAGTGGTCCTTTATTGATTCAGTTAATCCGCTGCACCTATGGATAGGAGCTGGAGTTTGGGTTTGTTTTTCTACTTCTGTGGGCTGGACTACTAAATCTACTTAAACTTTACAGAAATAAGCTCTACTGCCCCTCTTCTTCCCCCTCGCCTTCAGAGCTCCTCCCAGCTCCCCCCCCCCCACAGGGTCTACCCTCCCACAGGTGGAAAGCTGAGGCAGGCTGGCGCCCTTCAGCCTCAGACCTGGTGGCTTTCTGGTTCAGGCCGCCACAGGTTTTCTCCTGGCAGGGTCGCCCTGCAGAGCTAGGCCCTGCTCATGAGCTTTGGACCTGGCTGCTACAGTGCTGTTGTGCACTAAGCAACTGAGGAAGTGCCCGGGCCCAGTCTTGGCAGGCCAGCCAAGTTTAATGACAGAGGATTTTATAGCATTTAAAAATAGGGCTAAAGCAGTAAAATGGAAAAAATAAAAAGAAAGGAAGAAACTGTAGTTAAGCTTAGCCAGGAGGCCTGGAAGAGGGGCGCTGCCTGGCATTGCAGTGCCAGGGCCTGGTCCTCTGGAGAAGCCTGGGTGACCCCAAGGGAGTAGGGGGAGCTCTACGTGGAGTTACCCTGGGGGGCCTCTGCAGCCTAACCATGTAGCAGCGGCTGGAGGCTGGCAGGGAGGCTGGCAGGGCAGCGTCTACTCAGCCCCTGAATACAGACAGGCACGCAGGGTACTGCTGCTCCTTCTTCTCCTGAAACTGTGGAGCTTATGACCTCGACCTCAACCTCAGCCAAGTCCATGCCAGGCCTCATTGGCACCACCCCGGGTGCCTAAGCTCAGTCAAGTCGGCCTGCCAGCCTGGGAGGAGAGCATCAGGGATCCCACCACACAGGGAGCCTCTCCCATCTGCCAGCCCTCAGGGCTGGGTGTTCACCTGCTCCCCTGCCCCTCCCTTCCTCCTCCTCCTCCTCCTCCTCCTCCTTCTCTTCCTCCTCCTCCTCCTCCTCCTCTTCCTTCTCCTCCTCTTCCTCCTCCTCCTCTTCCAGGAGTCTGGCTCCCCGGCGGCGTGGGGGAGGGGAGGGCGGGCTTCTGGCTCCAGCGGCTCCAGAAGGCCCTCAGTCTTCTCTCCCCGTCCGTCCACCCATCCCGGCCTGGCCACTCACAGTCTTGTCGTTGGGCTGCTGCTGCTGGAGCTGCTTCATCATGATGCTCCGCTTCTTGTCCTTGCACCGCTTGTTCTGGAACCAGACTCGGATCACGCGGGGGCTGAGGCCTGTCATCTCCACCAGCTGCTCCTTCATGAGCGCATCCGGCCGAGGGTTGGCAGCGTAGCAGGTCCGCAAGGTGTGCAGCTGCTTCTCGTTCAGCACAGTCCGGACGCGGGTGGTCTTCTCGGGCTGCTTGTGGACATGCGGCCGCAGGGCCGGCTGCCGTGCAGAAATGGGCTCAGCTGCGGGACAAGGCGGGCTGTGAGCGCGGGGCCAGGGCAGCAGCTCACCAGGAGGCACTAGATCTGCTAGTGCTTTGAGGCCTGGGCACACCAAGCAGGGGCGCCAGAGTTGGGGGTGGGAAGGGGGAAAGGAAGAACGAAATCTCACTCCTTAATCCGCAGACAGCAGGGCTGGGTAATCCCAGCAGGAACACTGCCCCTGGCCCTGGCAGCGGCCAGGTCCTGTAGATCAGGGAGCTAGGGCAGCACCGCCTTCCTCCTCCCCCGGCCGGCCCTTTCCCATACCCTGTCTGGGCCCAACTTGCACGGAATAACCCACCTCTGGGGTTGGCATTTCCTCTTGGGTGAAGGCCGGGAGGGCACTAGGGAAGTAACTGCGGGACCCTCCAAGGACAGCCTCATACCAGCAGGGCATCTGCGGCAGGAGACCAAGGGTTCTACCGGAATGCTGGGACTGCAGTCCCAGCCAGCACAGTGGGGCACAGGGCTGAGGAGTTCTGGGCTTCTAGCCTTCTCTCCAGCCCTTTCTCCACACTAAATCAACGTGGGATGCTCCTGAGACAGCTGACCCCAAGCAAAGGAAGCTGAAAGTGGGCCCGGCTGCCGAGCTCAAGACAAACTGCTGGGAATCCTCATCCCTGGCCTCCTCCGGCTTTCCCACCCTCGAGTTTGCCCCCAGGAAAGCTAGTCCACAAATCCCCCCACAGATTCTTAGAGCTGCCAGAAAAAGACAAGGGGTGTGTGTGTGTGTGTGTGTGCTGTTTCCTCAGCTCCACTACTTAGTGAGAACTGAAACATTAAAACTATGCAGGCTGTGGCTGGGGATCTAGTGGGGACCAGGGGAGGGTATGGAGGCAGGCTGTTGCGCCCTGCCTCACCAGATCAGATGACTTCCCCTCTGAGGGAAGGGCAACCCCCTGGGGCCAAGCCAACACCTTCAGGGTCAAAGTAGAGCCTCAGCAACAGGCTCGAAGAAGAAATTCTCACCAAATCATGTAGAACGCACGCATAGTCTAAGGAGGCAGGCTCCCCTTAACGGGCAATTACTGCACATCAGCTTGTTGACAGTTTTAAATTACAGCTCAGTGCAGTGACCTGCAGTTATTAAGACTGTATCTTTCCAAGGTCTTTTCTCTTAGTAAAGGATAAAAAATAAAATTGAAAATGTGTTTGGGAGGGTTAAAGAAACAGAAACTGGGAGGCCAAATATGGAAGGCTCTTAAGCTTCTAGCAGAGAGTTAGAGGAAGCCACAGCGGGCACCTGGGGCTCCGGTGCAGGCCCTGTGTGCAGCACGCCCGCGTGGACACCGAGGTCCAGCGACAGCACCGTCAGGGCCTGTGCTGCTGTGTGCACAGGTGGCTCTGCGCGGCCCTCCTGCGACGTGTAGCCATGTCTGGGGGTCAGGGCAGGCAGCGTGCACGGCCAATCACGCCGCAGGAGACCGGAGCGAGCAGAGCAAACCCGCATTGTAAACCTTGGCTTGAGGGCCAAGGCTGCCATCCCAACCCGGGGCGCCCCGTTGGCTGCAGCCTCCGGGTTTTCGGAGGCCCCACCCCTGGGCCTGGCCCCGCTCCGAGCCAGCTCAGCGTGGGCGGTGGGTGGTGGGATACCTGCCATCTGCAGCGGCCGCGGCGGGTGCAGGGGGCTGAGCGGGTCGCCGGCGCCCAGGCTGGCTCTCTCCACCACGTCGTGATCGGCGCGGCAAAACAGCCCATCCTCCCGCAGCGCGAACTCGTCCCCAGGGATGAGCTGGCGGCTGCAGGCCACGCAGCGGAAGCACTCGATGTGGTACACCTTGGCGCGGGCGCGCATCACGAAGTCGTTCTTGCTGAAGCCAATGCTGCACTTGGCGCATTTGATTCCATACAACCTGCACGCCGGCGGAGGGAACAGAAGCACAGCAAGGGGTCACTTGAGGCAGGCCTAGCCCGGCCCCAGACACATAGATCCCACTGAAAGCCCAGAAGTGCCTGGAAAAATCAGTATCACCGCTCTGAACGGGAGGACAGAAAGGAAGCTATTTCCCGCTTCTTGCATCTTTCTCCTCCACCCCTGCCCTGTTCTTCAGGGTCTTTTGCTCTCCAGCGGCCCTCTCCAACTCAGTATCTCTTAAATCCACAACACCTAGCACAAACTAGGGACAGTTTTCCGTAGATTCAAAACCCGGGCCTGAGCAGTAGAACCCAGCTGGGGGCAGTTCATGCAAGGAACTGGGGAGACTCCACGGCCAGTGGCCCCACACTTTCACTTCCTTATCCCTCCACTGCTGTGGCCAGATACATCTTTGAAGCAGTAACAGAAAAGCTGTGGAGAGGGACTGTCACCGCTCCGAATTTGTGAGGTCCCAGAAATCACACACACACTGAGTAACAAAATGAAACCTGCAGACCCCCTCCTGCACTGCGCCGAGTTGTGTCCTACCAACCGCACATTCCCGCAGGCAACAATGCAGATGTTGTTTCTCCCTGTCTCGAGTTATTGTGATTTCTAAAATCTGCTCTTTTCCGGGTTTCGGAAGCATCTGCGTCTATTTCGGTCTGCTTGAGAACCAAGACCAGCCTGAACGTTTCCCTTCTAAGCACTCTCTTTGTGGGCCTTTCCTCACCCAGGGACGGTCCTTCTAAGCTGCACTACGGGCCCTTTCAGTACCAGCACTCGCCTGGCCATTCCCACCAACGGATAGCCAGAGAGAGGGGCAGACCCGCGGAGTCGGTGGGGGAGGGAGTGCTGTCCTAGAAGAGACTTGGAAACGCAGAGGTTCACTCCATGCTGCTCTTACAAACTAGGATTTAAGAGCACATGTGCATGTTTATGGGCACGCGTGCGTGCACAGGCACGTGTACACACACACACACTGAGTTCAGAAAGAAAAGACTGCATTTTCCTACAGATGACTGCAAAACTAGGTACACGCAGCTCTCTGTACAGTTTAGCAAAATGGTACTTCCACAGGAGTAAAAATGTTCCTGAGGTCCAAGCCGGCTCTCGTCCCCAGAAGCCTGCGCCCGAACACCAACTAAGCAGTGAAAATGCCTCGCTGGGCAGAGGTTAAAAGGCAGATTCAAGTTCTCCCTCCCTCCATCTACCCTGGGAAGAGCTTTCATTTTAAGGGATTAGGGCTTTACTTTGCCACTGACCCAACAACTTAGAAAATTTCTCTCCTCCTCAACCCCCTCTCTTACTCCCCAAGTATTAAAAAATTTCTCCGCCTTGCACTGTTCAATTTGCTTATCAAGATCACACACTCCACTTAGTATTTTTTTTAATGTTTCTTACTGTGTAGACAGGAGAAAATTGTAACTGCATATTAAGTCTTTACTAAACTTTAATAAAAGTTCTCAAAATCCAAAAGCCCTCTGACCTATATAACATCTAATTATTTACTAATAGTCACTGGGGAATTATTTTGAAAATATTTTTGCTCTCCCTCGACTTAATAGCAAAGGCGATAGCTCTTCCATTTGCTATTAAGGCAGTCCAAAAAAAAAAAAAAATCTTTACAAATTCTACTGAGTTCCTAAGCTGAAAATGAACTTTCTGATATATTCACACAGGTTCTCCAAAACTGGAGTTTAGGGAAGCCTGAAACAGAGTAAACTGAAACAGCAACAACAAAACCAAATTCAGAAAGTGGCCTGTGGTTTTAGTCTTCTTCGAATGGGCAATTCACTCATTTTATCAGTTCCTAGATTTTAATGTGAGAAAGGAAGCTGTTCAATTATCTAAATATCCCAATTGTTCGGGGACAGATGATGGGCAATTTGATCTGCTCAGTCTAATTCATCAGCTCAGATAAGATAAGAAAGCAAAGACCGTCAGATGTCACCAAAGGGTTAATATTTAAAAAGATTAAATTTCCGGGTCTTTTTTGCAAGGATTATTTTGGTTGCTTTTTGAAAATTTCCAGGATGAAGCTCTTACCCTACAAGAGGTAATATTTCTATCTGCTTTTACAAGCTACATACATCCCTAAATGTGCTTCTAACTTTTATTTTTTCTATTTCACTAACGCTTCCAAAATTTCCTAAACTTACTAGTAAAACACAATTAAAGCAAGCAAATAAAACACTACATTACACACCCAAAATCGACGGCATTTTTAAAGTTTAGAAACTCAAACTCATTCACCTTGAAATTTTGTTGATGTCTTCATTGGTTTTAGAAAGGAGAGGGCGAAAGAAAATAATTTGGGCACCATAAGATTCCAAGAACAATTTAACAGGCCTTAGTAGCATACAATTTATGAGAAACCCCGCATAGAGGTTTTGTCCTATTTTTTTTTCTTAAAAAAAAAACTACACGAACAGCATCGTTTAATTTTTTTAAAAACGCACTTCAAAGGAAACTTTTCCGTGCTGGACCCCCGAAATAACACTTCCCCCAAGACAAAAGCCACCCCAATGAACGGAGAAAAGCGGGGAAATCTCACAAGTTAAGGCAAAAGTATAAATGGCATACCTGATATAGTCTCTTTTACAGTAGGTTTTCCCATCCCTAACAAAGCACGTACAGCTCTCGTCCAAATACTGATTACACTCGGCACATTTCAAGCATGCCGCATGCCATTCCAAATCCGGAGAAACCCTCAGAATATACTGATCATGAATTTGATTGCCGCAACCAACACACAGGGAAATCAGACGTTTTTCTGAAATGAAAATAAATACATGATTGACTAACCGTTTACTTCCTACAGAGATAAACACACTTTTAGTGTCGTTCTCTTATAGGGCGTACTCAGAGAGGTTTTCTTTTTTTTTCTTCTTCTTCTTTCATTTTTTTAAAAAGAGTATTGCACTTCGGGATGGTAATTGAAGTGTGCCATCAAAACCTTGACTCATTTTATAAAGGAGGTGGAATATATGTAAAATGCCGATTTGAATAGTCTACATTTGTAAGCCTAGCACGCAATCAAACGCGCTCATTTTGTATTTCCCCCTCCTCCTCCCTCTTTGCCATAATCATTGGGAAAGATTATGGGTAAGTCAAGTCAAAGAAAAGGTTTTGACTAGAAGCGTAAAGTGAACGAGGGGATGTCTATATTTTCTAGGAAGCACGCTCTTAAACAGCACCTAGGACTGGATATTGTTAGCAGGAGCAGACATCAATAGAGTTGTCACTCGCGCTCCTTTGCAAGTCTGATGCCAGCGCCCATCTCCGGGCGCTGCACGCTCGCGCAGACTTCTGCAACATAATAACCCTCGCGGAGAGCCCCCGGGCAGGAGGTCGCCCTCTGCACAGAAGGACGCGGCTCGGAGGGCGAGGAGCCGGCCGCCAGCAGCGCGCGGGCCGCGCAGGCCGCCTCCAGGGCGACTGCGGCCGCGCCGAGCCCCGGAGCTGCGCGGAGGGGCCCGCCGGCGCGCACCGAGCCCCGAGGCAGCAACGCTCTTACTTTTCGGAGGGTCTCCCATGTCTCCCATGTCGGTGGGAGGGAGCACTGTCGCGGG